>NC_073693.1:322445084-322476303 GCF_029784155.1 Uranotaenia lowii
TCGGAAACTACTGAACCGATTTGCGTGAAACTTGGCAGGTGGGGGTATTGGAGGCCGGGGAAGGTTCCTATTATGGTTTGAGACTCCTCCCTTTCTCATGAAGGGGGAGAGGGGCCTCCCAAGCAAAAGTCAATTTTTCGCATAAATCGAGAACGCATCAAGTAAATGGTATCAAATTTGGCATGGGGTGGTATTTGGGAACATTGAATATTTCTATGAATATTAGGTACCCCTCCCTCCTCTTAATGGGGTGATAGGAAGGGGGGAGGGGGGCTACCTTACAATTTTTCAAACAACTCGAGAACTAATCAAGATATTGGAACCAAATTTGTCATGGGAAGGTATTTGGATACGAAAAATAATTCAATGGTTATTTGAGACCCCTCCCTCTTTCCAGTAGAAAGGGGGGGGGGCTCTTTCATAATTTTTACATAACTCAAAAACTAATAAAGCAAATGGAACCACATTTAGCATGAAAGGGTATTTGGATACGAAAAATATTTCTATGATTATTTGAGACCCCTCCCTCTTTCCAGTAGGGAGATATTAAGGAGGGAGGGGCCTCTTTTATAATTTTTTTCATAACTCAAAAACTAATTAAGCAAATGGAACCAAATTTGGCATGGGCGGGTATTTGGAAACGTGACATGTTCTAATGATTGTTTGAGACCCCTTCCTTCTTCCAGCGGGGAGTAAGGAAAGGGGAAGGGAAGTTTCATACAATTTTTACTGCATAACTCGAGAGCTACAACCGCAAATGGAACCAAATTTGGCGTGGAACGATATTTGGGTACGAGAAATGCTTCTATGAATATTTGGTATCCCTCACTCCTTCAAAGAAGTGGATGAAAAGGAGGGGAGAGGTCTTCCTTTCAATTTGCAGTATAATTGGAGAGCTGATCGAGCAAATTGAACCATATTTGGTAGTGAGGGTATTTGGAGACGAGAAATGTTTTTATAATAAATTGAAGCCCCACCTTTTCTCAGCGGAAAGATATAAAGGGGGAAAAAGGGGCTTCCATACAAATTTTTTGCATAACTTGAGAATAAATCGTGCAAATGATACCAAATTTGGCATTATAAAGTATTTGAATACGAAAAATATTTTTAGGAATATTAAGTTTTCACCCCTCCATTCAATGGGGAGAACGGAAGGGGGGATAATACTTCTTTTCAAGTTTATGCATAACCCAATAAATTACAACGCAAATAAAACCAAATTTGGCATGGGATGGTATTTTAATACTAGAAATTTTCCTATGTGAAACGATTCCTTTCTTGCAGTGGGAGGATAGAATTGGGAATATAGGAAGGGAAGAGGAATGCATTTAACTTTTTTTTTTTACAAAATCCGAGAAATGGACAAAACTTAACATAAAAATTCATTTTGGTATGATTCTTTGATTATCTGACACACCATCCTCCTTTCAGTGAGTAGGTACATAGGAGGAGGGAGGTGAGCCCAATACAATTTTGTTAGCACAAGTTCTCAATTTATGCTAACGAAGCGAACCAATGGAAACAAATATGGCATGGAAAAGTACTTGGTTTCGAGATATGTTTCTATGATTGTTATAGACTTTTACGCTTCACAGTGTTGAGAGGGGTAGAAAGGAGGGGGATCCATATAAATTTTGTTGTAAAGCTCAAAAACTTATCAACCAATGGAACTATATATGATATAAAAAGGATTTTGGGGAACGAAAAAAATGGGTATGATTATTAAAGATCCCGTCCTCCATTCAGCAGGGGGTGAAAGGGAGGACAGGGGGGCTCTCTTATCAGTTTTTAGAACATATCAAGCAAAAACAACCAGATTGCATAAGTTAGATTGTTTGCGTAAGATTAATTTGAGACCCTCCTTTTTCAGGGCGAAGCTTAAAGAAACAGATTAAAATTATCATATTTTTAACACAAATTCACAGATCAAGATTCAGAAAATTTGTTTAAGTCATCTTTGAATTGCAATTCGAAACTCCAGCTGTAGTTCTCATTTTAAAGCGGTTGCTTATGAATTATGATGTTATTTGATATAAAATAATGCCAACAAAACAATAAAAATTTAAAAAGTTTCTGAAAATAACATTTGTTTTTGAAAGGTGTAGCAAAGCACACCGGGTCAGCTAGTGATAAAATAAAACTTAATTTTATTATTATGAACTGCTAGTAAAATCAGGTATCTTTTTGCCCGGATAAAGGTGGTACAATGCTAAAATTTTGGTCTCAATTTCAATTCATATACGAATACCAAAATTAGACCAAGTGTAGGTTTTACTAAAACCTTAATGATACCTTGATTAGCCACCGCTTCAAAATTAGTTTTGAGAGCATAACGTTGCAGTTTTAGGCGGGGGCCGGACATTCGGCCGAAGGCCGATAGGCCGATAGGCCGAAAGATGTTAGGCCGAAGGTCGCTAGGCCGAATGGGTTGAAAGGCCAACGGCCGAATTGGACAATAGGCCGAATGCGACATTAGGCCGAAGGTTATTTGGCCGAATATTATTTGGCCGAATGGTCATCAGGCCGAATGGGCGATAGGCCGAATGGTCATTAGGCCGAATGGTCATTCGGCCGAAAGGTCACAAAGCCGAATGGTCATTCGGCCGAAAGGTCACTAAGCCGAATGGTCATTCGGCCGAATGGTCACAAGGCCGAATGGTCATTAGGCCGAATGGTCATTAGGCCGATTGGTCACTAGGCCGATTGGTCACTAGGCCGAATGGTCACAAGGCCGAATGGTCGTTAGGCCGAATGGATGCTAGGCCGAAAGATCGTTAGGCCGAATGGTCATTAGGGCGAATGATCGTCGGGCCGAATGGATGCTAGAAGGTCGTTAGGCCGAATAGCCTCTAGGCTGAATGGTTGTTAGGCTGAATGGTCGTTGGACCGAATTTATGCAAGGCCTATAAGACATATTATCGCTTTCTTGCATGTCGGGCCGCTCAGTAGTTAGACCGGTCAGTAGTTAGGCCGAATGGTCGTTAGGCCGAATGGTCATCAAGCCGAATGGTCATCAGGCCTAATGGATTGCCTTGTGATCATTCGACCTAATGACCATTCGGCCTTATGAAGATTCGGCCTAACAGCCATTCGGCCTTACGACCTTTCGGCCTAGCATCCATTCGGCCTTACGACCATTAGGCTTTACGACCATTCGGCCTTGCGACCATTCGGCCTTGCGACCATTCGGCCTTGCGACCATTCGGCCTTGCGACCATTCGGCCTAATGACCATTCGGCTTTATGACCTTTCGGCCTAGGGATCATTCGGCCGAACATCCTTTCGGCCTTGCGTCCTTTCGGCCTAACAGCATTCGGCTGGATAACCGTCGGCCGAATAACCCATTCGGCCTAGTGGCCTGTTCGGCCAGATAGCCCATTCGGCCTAACGTCCATCGGCTGAATGACATTCGGCCGAATGGCCTTCGGCCTCATGACTTTCGGCCGAATGACCCAGCCTCGTTTTAGGCACAACCAAAATTTGGCGTTGCTGAACTCTTGAAACCTCTTTAGAAATGGCGGCTAAACGAGGTACCAATCAGGATTTTTACCAACCAAAATTTGGCATAACTTTACTTCCTGTGTCGGAAAAACACAGAATTTTTTTTATTATATCACCTTTATTTGAAGCTTGGACAAAATGATACCAATTTTTTGTTAACATATAATGATAGCAAGACGATACCTTAATGATGCCTTGTGTTATGACAGAGAAATCAACACTGAATGATACGCTTTTAATGACTGAATTTGTTTTTTTTTCAGTTAAATTTATATTCGAACTTCCTCATAAACTCTATGAAAATTGGATTCTTATATGTGTAATTTTTTTCCTAAATTATCTTATTTTATAAATTTGATGAAACCTCAATGATGTCTTATTCAGCTTCTGTAGAGAAAACCTTTTCATGCTATCATTTAGCTGCTGATGCTTTATTTTGGTATTGCTTTGTCATCGATTTCTAGTAAATTGATACTTAAATAAAACCTAATTTTGGCATCGGGAAAAATATCCCCTGTATTATGCTATCATTTTAGAATCAATTTTGGCTACTGTTTGGTCACGATTTAGGTATCAAAGTCTTTTTAGGATGTATTCACATATTAAAACAAAATTAAAAATGTTGGGTTTATGCTAAGCATTCCAGATTTTGTCCTTGGGCACGTATGCGGGGCATGCAAACCGATGCGATTTTTATTAAAATCTTCGCAAACCAGAGCATTTGATTTCAAATTTTTTAATTTTAACATTGGGCAACATTTGGCAAATGTGATAAAAATTCAAGCATTACTAGAATAAAACTAATGGACGAAATTTGAACTCACGTCGTTGCACATCGGCAGCTTTCGTCTCATATTAATTACACTAGTTTACAGCATTTTTGAACTCAGTAAACTGAAGGTCATTTCTAATGTGAAATCGGACGCTGAATCCGAAAATGAAATTCAAAAAAATCTCAGTAGAGCCGTTTTTGAGTGATGCTTCAAATATGAAATATCGAAAAAATTAAAAAAATTCTTGTACTTAGATTAAAATATCTCGGACGGCATAACAGTAATTTGAAATCCCTCTTTTGCATATTGAAGGTGAATAAGTTTTCTATCGATCATCTGAACACTGTTTTTGCGTTTGACCAACAGTATTGCTGATATTAGTGACTTTATGAGAAAAAAAATTATAAAAAACGCATTTTTTTAGAGAAAATTTTGTTTCAACGAAAGTTTTAGACTCGATGGTAGCATTTAAAAAATCTGATTTTCTTTTGCGCTTAAATATCAATTTAAAACAAAATGAAACATGATAAATCTCACTCGCTTCAAGTCAAAATTATTTTTTAGCTTACCAGAAGGTCATATGCCAAGTTTCAGGAAGATCTGAGCATAGGGAGGGGTTGCTTAAGTCTCAAACGTGAATAATGTTTTGAGGTAATTTGCCCGGAAGGAACGAAAAATACGTGTTTTTCATCAATAACTTTTTTCATCACTAGTTGATTGTTTTTTATGGTTGATTTTCTTAAAGCCTAAGTTAAGACAAATATTTCACCCGAAGACTGTAACTCGATTGGATTTGAAACAGACAAGTTATTGCGGTTCAAAGATTGTATTTTGGTCGAAAATTGTCGTATAAAACGCAATGCGTAAAAAGTACTCATTGCGTGTTGGACAAAATTTGCGGCCTTTGAACCGCTATAACTTTTCTGTTTCAAATCCAATCGAGTTACAGTCTTCGGGTGAAATATTTGTCTCAACTTAGGCTTTAAGAAAATCAACCATAAAAAACAATCAATTAGTGATGAAAAAAGTTATTAATGAAAAACCAGTATTTTTCGTTCCTTCCGGGCGAAATATCTCAAAACTTTATTCACGTTTGAGACTAAAGCAACCCCTCCCTATGGTCAGATCTTCCTGAAACTTGGCATGTGACCTTCTGGTAAACTAATAAATAATTTTGACTTAAAGCGAGTGAGATTTATCATGTTTCATTCTTCCTATACTATGATAAGTGTACTGCGGTTTGTTTAATTATTAAAAACTCCAAAAATTTCAGTTATTGTAAAGTAGCAATACTTCTTCAATTTTCAACCGATTTTGATAAATAACCACTTCAAATCTTTGTTTTGAATTGATATTTAAGCGCAAAAGTAAATCAGATTTTTTAAATGCTACCATCGAGTCTAAAACTTTCGTTGAAACAAAATTTTCTCTAAAAAAATGCGTTTTTTATAAATTTTTTTCTCATAAAGTCACTAATATCAGCAATACTGTTGGTCAAACGCAAAAACAGTGTTCAGATGATCGATAGAAAACTTATTCACCTTCAATATGCAAAAAAAGGGATTTCAAATTACTGTTATGCCGTCCGAGATAATTTAATCTAAGTAGAAGAACTTTTTTAATTTTTTCGAAATTTCATATTTGGAGCATAACTCAAAAACGGCTCTACTGAGATTTTTTTGAATTTCATTTTCGGATTCAGCGCCCGATTTCACATTAAAAATGTTGGTCAGTTAATCAAGTTCACGATTTTTTTTAAATTTTGTAAACTAGTGTTATTAGAACATGTTTAAATAGAAATAATTTTAAAGAATTCGTTGTTGGAACCAAAAATCAAGAGTTATCATAGCTTAATTTGAATTTTTTGCTACTTTTTCAAATAATGTGAATAAATTCAGGTCAAATCCGAGCAGTGTTTTTTCATAAAATGCGTGGACCGGGCCGGACCGGACTCGTCAAGAATTTTTCCTTCAATATTTGGGTAAACCTGGATAAACCCGGACAGTCTAGAATGCTTAGTTTATGCACAGGTGTGTACACATATAAATATGACATTACTTCGGCCACATGGACATTAAACCTACTACTTTTTTCGATAAGCCATCTCATTCAAGACAGAAAAATCTTCGTTCAGTTTTTTTTAAATAAAGAACACAAATAATCTAATGAAGGCGTTTGGTAAAATTTGTAGATATTTTTCAGTAGTCACTATCGTTTATTTGAACGATTTTCACTTTTGTCTCTTCTTTCATTCTGTTTTTCTCATATTTGGTGAGTTCAATATGTGAGTAATCATTCAATCCTGAAAATGCTATTCTTATGCTTGACTTGTAAATACAAATGTCAGTTTTCATTGAGCCTGCTGATGATCGCTAAATGTGGTTCAGTGCATAGTTGGAGTTTGGAAAAGTGATGAAGATTAAAAAAACAGTAGCCATCTTAAACGTTGTCAGTTTTTAACAGCTCTGAAATAAACTCATTTTGGTGGTTCTGATTCAAAGCAATAAAATTCAAAATTGTATTTATTATTCTGTATCCAGTTAAGGATTCTTGATGTTAATCTCGAATTAAATATAAATAAGGAATAAAAAACTGTTTTGAAATCCTGGTTTATGCTTTGTTTCACATTTCATTCTAATCGCGGATAAAAAACTCTACAGGTTGATACCAAAATTCGTATGGTTGGCTCTTCCATATCACTGATTTTTGGTTGAACCCATAATATTGCTAAATCTACATCGATGACTACGAATAAACTAGCGTTGCTGTAAAGTTGTTTTGGCTATCGAGGATTTCTCATCTGCTCATCGCTAATATAAATTAACATATGGCGGATTTGGCTAGTTTATTCAGGTCAACTTAAAAATTCTAAATGTTAGTTTTTGAATGTCACAAAAACAGAAAATGGAAGTTATTTTTTTAAGGACACACATCAGAAAGCGAAAATGTAAGTTAAATACGTTGTGTAAGTGGATTTGTTCTATACTGACAGTTGTTTTCAGTTTCAGATTCATCCGCTGGGACATATATGTTGAAGCGTGCATACTTTGATCCCGGTATGCCGAAGCAATGAGAAAAAACAAAATCCCCCAAAATGTTTCCGATTCAATTTTACCACGTTAGAAATTTGATATTTTTTGAATATTTATAATGTTCTCGCGGTTGAAAAAAAAAACGATTTAGATTTTGACGATTTTTTCAAATTTTGTTTCAGGGCCAGGGTGGCGTTTTCCGCACAAGTCTCAAAAAATATCCCTCTGGAAACGGCGGAGTAGCAGCATAAATTGCATTAAAAAATATGCCACTAATGTGATATATGATTAAATTAAAAAAAACATAAAAATAAAAAGGAAAAACAATACATTTAATTGCTCAAATTAATTTTTATTTATATTTGAATCTAGAATTTCCGACGTTCATGAAATCAGCATTACGGTAAAAACAGCCATACGAATGATTGACTTAAAATTCCTGTTGGATTCTCGAAGCTGATGTGATCGCTTAATCAGCCATTTATCCATTTGTGGCAACGTATAATCAGATTGTTGGCTTGATTGTTTTTTCGGGTCAGAACCAAACAATCATATTTATGGTCGTGTAGACGCGTAATATAACTGATAAATCTATATATTTTTCTCCGTGAAGTGTTATTCTTAATTTCCGAAATGCATATGCATTTTTAACCCATCCTGAGTTTTTGTTTAATATTCAAGGTCTTACACTTAATTCCTCTGCAGGATTCAAGCATTACAGAGCTTCAAAACGGCGATCCTAAATTGAAAACTCATAATCAGATTCGTCATTCGAAAATCATGTTTAAATTCAGATTCACAAGTCGGATAAAAAATGAATAATTTTAATTATGAATTAAGATTTTTTGTTTATTTCAGAAATCGAATTCAAATTTGCAAACAGATTCAAAATTTAAATTAAAAAAAAAGTTCTGAGCTCTGACTTAGAATTTATATTCAAAACTCAGGTTCAGATTTAGCACTTAAATGAGATTTACGTTCCAGATGACTATTTCGTTGAAGAAAATTGCAAGAGATTGCAGATTTTCACTCTTGATTGATAATTCAATTTGAAAAATTTCAGATTTTGGATCAAAGTCAGTTTTTATACACACTTCAGCTGAAAATCATAAATAAAAAGTAGAACTTTAGTTAAATTTGCAAATTTTTTTTCAATTTAAAACGCTTAATTCAGTATCGAATTTTGAATACGGCGAATGCGCCAACATCACTGTTTCGAAAAAAAATGCGATAACTCCATTTGTTTACATTTAGCGCATTCGCCCTTTCCAAAATTTGCTACCAAATTTTTACTAAGTCATTTCTCGCGTGAGCTTTCATTACGCCGTATGAAACAAAATGTGAACAATCAGTTTTATTACAAAAAAAAATCAAAAACTGACATAAACTAGCCGAAACTTTTTTCTATTAAGAATATTTGTTGTCTGGACAACATATTCTACAAATTTTAAAGTTGTTGTGATAACTTTTGCAGCCGTTTTCTGTGAATTCTTAAGATGTTTCATACGACGCGAGATTTGTTGTTTTGATCGACTTTTCTCGGCAAGAATTAAAACGGAATTACTACTACTTACCAATTGGACAAAACGTTAGAGCTACTTTTGGCGTTTCGCTTCTCTTCAGTGGATCTTAAAATTAAATTTTTTAATTATATAAATTTCCATTTCACAAGAACTAATTATCTTAAATTATCTAACGATCATCGTTCGGTGTACATTGTTTGATATAAATATTATGTGTAAATTGATCTGTCAGTGTCTTGATCTTAGGTAAAATGGAGTTGTATGCTGATTTGAATTAAATTGAATCGTTCTGTTTGTTAACAACGCCGTTTTTGCCCCTAGTTTTTATATAAAACATTTCTGAACAGATTCTAGTGTTGTACTTCGATGCTTTTTCTAAAATTTTAGTGTTATTTGAAAAAAAAAACACGACCACACTCAATACTGTGTTGTGTAAGTCCAGTTCCTTCTATTTTATTGCTTTTAACATCGTTTTTATGATGCTCCAATCTTTTTTTGTAAGAATTGACTTGTTTCTCCACTATAAACTGCAGATACAGAAGATGAATAAAGTCTTCGCCAATATAACATTGCAATATAAAGTCGAGGGGTCCAACTATAGTGAGATTAAAATTCTAAATTTTTGTTTAGCATTTAAGGACATTAGTTTCTTCTACAAAGCTGTTCATCTTGCCAAAATTCACAACTTTGCCCAATAAGCAATGTTCTATACCTTCATTCCAACGAGATATGATAAAATTAAAAAAATGACCATGAAAAAAAGTAATAAGAATATGAAACGTTGTCAAAACAACAGGATTTGATGTATTTTTTAACGATTTTTAACGAAATGTTCATCAAAATGCGCGCATTTTTATTAAAATAGGCATGGAGCTCGATGGGAATCGTAGCGATTTCAATGATTGAAAATGTAGTTTTTGTATGAAAATATATATATTTCAGTAAAATTTTGAACTGTTAAACATTCTACATTCACATTAAACTACACATACAGTGAAAACCCGATTTTGTCTACCCCCGATTTTGTCTCATTTTTCACCCGATTTTGTCATCATTTTTTATTCAACGCAAAATACTAAATATCGCATTTTTTCATTTCCGTTGAACATCTTGAGGTTGAAATCATTCTGAAGGGAAAAAACTGATGGATGATAACATCGATATTGAAAGTGAAGATGATTGATCAAGGACGTATTAAGATTTTTATACAAAAAAGTCAAGTTTTTAACAGGTTTTTTTTTGTTAATCAAAGTTGTTGAATACAATTATAACTAAATATAATGGTATAAAAGAACATATTCAAGTAAACCACAAAAGATCTAACAACTGGTCGCAGTGGTAGGGACCCAACACAAGGAAAAAAAAAACATATTCAAGTAATCTTAAAGCTGTGCTTTCTTCAAAGCAATCTCTCTGATACGTTGCAAGAAGATGACATCATTTATAGAGAGATCTGGAGCATCAGCCCAATCAACTATGTTGTCCAACATACGTACAGCTTCAACATCAATTATGTTTCTTGAAATTTCACATGAATCATTTGGGGTAGATGCCGCTGATTCTGAGTCTGGTGCTACATCCTAAATTTTTAATGGCTCCAATGATTCGAGAGGCTCGCTGACTGATCATCCGGCGTCATGTTCAGAATTTCTTCATCCGTAAAAGCTTTACTTGCATATCTCTCCTTAGGGTCCTGTGGCCAAATAGTTTCATCGCGGTTGTTTACATAAATCAAACGGATCAAGGGAACACCATCTTCGAGAACGAGTTTGTTATTTAAAATAATTGCAATTTTCTTCCATGACAACTGCATTATTGTACGCTTTATTTCACTCCAAGCATCGTGCATCCAGAAACATAAATCCCTCAACGTTATGCCCTTCAAGCTTTGATCGGTATCAATTTCGCGAGCCATTACATAAAGCAAAAGTTTTTGACGATATTTTAGTTTACAGTTCTGAATTACATTCTGGTCTTTGAATCTTATCTTCAGTAAATTATAACCAAAAGAAATAATTAGATCATAAGGATTTGAACCATTAAAGATTATTTAATTTTTCTGATAACACCGGTTGAAACAAGGTGTTTAAAGATGCGTAAAACCAATGCGTATGATGTTTTGATGTAAAAAAGACTAGTAATATGTCAAAAAGGGAATATCTACTACAAAACCTCTACACTGTTTTATTGGGATAATATACGTTTTTTGTAGTAATTTGTTTGATTATGACGGATTAAAATAATTTTTTTTAAATCTCCCGATTTTATCACTCTCCCCGATTTATCACTGTAAAATTCATCATGGGGGTGATAAAATCGGGTTTTCACTGTATCTGAGAAAATGAAGAAAATTCTGGTTTAAGTCATCAATCATTCCAAAAATGCTTTTATCATATTTTTGTGTGACCAAAAAACCGTTTTCAAATGTTGCCAAAACGAACGGTTTAGCCTAAATCGAGAGGGGTCTCTATTACTAAACATGTATTTGAGGTATTTTTAAAACTATTCATTGTTCGAGCAAAACTATCATTAACAAAAAAAAAAGTACCAAGGTGAAAACTTGGAAAAATGGAATAAAACTACATTTTTAAGTGCATAGTAGTTTTTTAAACAGATGCACGTGACTAATGAAGGAATGCTTCGGTTTTTTTGCCATTTGATCGATAGTTTTTTTTTTTTTTTTTATTTTCAAGTGTTTTCCACGCACCTGTACATCTCTATTGATAGGGATTGGAGGCTTTTTTTTGTTGTGTAAACTAATAAACAGTGCCCTAGCATGTGCAAATCCAGAATTGTGCCTACGTATATTTTACTTGTTTCATCTATTCATTTAGGTTTCGAAAATAAATCCAATTTTTATATCATATCATATCAGAAAAGGCAATAAAACTTTCTCCCGGTGTATGTTTCTAGTGTTTGTTTGTACGATATCTCGCTTAAAAGCTTTTTTTTCTCTTCCTGCTTCTCGCGCAAAATGTAATTAAACGCTTTGTTTTGCGGTGTCTTGGCCAAGTAATAAAGTTCATGTGCGGTTTAAAGATTATCTAAATATGTAATGTTTCACTAAATGTTTTCAACCAAATGTCGAACACGAGACTGTGTGAGCTAGTCGACGCCACTGCAAAGGGCACTTCAAAGCTAAAGAACACTCTCGATTGTTTGGTCGCATAATTCACTGAAAAAAATAAAATAAACAAGTCCACGCCTTCGCAAATACTTGGCATATGTTCCACTTCAATGTTGAAACATAAAACGTGTAAAAATAGTAATTGTTTGTTTTGAAAGACGATTCTTCTCACTTTTCCACTGAGGATTATACGTTATTATATGAAAAGCACTTTCAGATATAGGATTATTTGATTTAGTAATTTCTCAGTAAGCATAAAATCTTTAAGAAATTGTAGTTTAAGTCACTTTCAATTTTTATGTATTTTTTTTAACCTATTTTGTAATGTGGATGAATTTTGAACTGGTCTAACTTTACAGTTAGAAACTTCTTCGCGATAACGACATCATTGAAGCACTAATGTCCACAACATAACCCTACAAAGTCCTACATATCAATTTGAATTGAAAAGCGGGAGCTAATTATTGAAGATTTCAATCCGAAGCGTGTTTCCAGGTCATTTGGAATGGCTCTGGTATCGCAAATACCGGCTGATGCCTCCGGATACCCTTCGGTGTCGTGACTTTATGATTGACAGCTTAGCAAGTTTGAGTAGTTTGAGCCACGAACACCAAGCGTCGTCATCGTCGTAATCATCATCATGCATCAACCGGATTACGACCGATGACGACGGACGCCGGGAAGTTTCATTTTCCACCCCAAAACATTAACCTTTTTCTTTTCGAGTCAGGTGCTGCAGCCAAGTTTATGTCTTTGCTTGGGCTAGGATATTGATTATTCGATTACGTAAAATCAATCAGCTAGTTCATGTGTCGGTTCCGATCGATTGACCATTACTCAACCCGGTCGCCGACCGACAAAATGTGGAGCAAGTATCATGTTTTACTGCTCTATGGAAATGGTCACCTTACCACCTCAATCTACTGTGCAGCTATTGATTTCAAAAATGATCCTTCATAAAAGTTCCAACCCGATGTTATCGGATGAGGGCAATTAGAGTTGAATCTCCGTACCAAAGGAATGCCCGGCTGGCAGCGACTAGGACTGGTATCAGGGCGCGAATGTCTGCTGAGCTTACGGACTGCAGAGGCGCCAGGAATTACGAGCCTTTTCTTTAGTGACTCTTCTGAGGGTGCAAGGAAAAGCCATCGGCAATAAATTTCACACGGATTATATGGGTACTATCGTGTGGCCTTTACACGTTTGGACTACAGTACTGTGAGTATGGCGAGCTCACACTAGTATTCCTAAGAATAGTTTTAATTTGTATAAAAGAGCAATATTATTCATTTTTTATATAACAGCATAAAAACTTATTCTAAACGTGTTTTAAAACATTTATCCAACACTGTTGGAACCTTCTCCCATGTGTAAAGCGAACGTTCCGGACCAGAAGCGACCCATGTAGAAGTGTAGTTGTAGAAGTATTTTCAAGTCGGAAGCACGACTTGCAATCCATTTCTGGCCAGCAGCGGTCATTATCAGCTCGCTATACTCCTGATGTATGTAGCCCACGCGCCCAGCCTATACGCAGTTAAACTACTAATGATACAGTGTGACTCAAATGGAAGTTCGGTTGAAAGCAAGATTGATATTGTTTTCTTGCGGCAGAGTCTATCCATATCAGTCCACTATTTCAGCGACAGAAAGAAATTATGATAACGTGCGGCAGCGGTGCATTTCTACCGGATGGATAGAAACATTTCAGCACTTTGTAGTTTGTTGATTTTAAAGAAAATACTCACAACTTTTTCAAATAAAATCAAATCGAGCAAACAGCCCAACAACTAATAACATTCTTTGGAATCTTGGTTATCAGGATTAACTGGAATATACAAGAATAGCTATTAGAATGTTATTAGTTGTTTGGTTTTTTTTCCTTTTTCACGGGATTTAAATTATTCATAATTATAATTAAAATCCCGTGAAAGAGGAAAAAAAGCCAAACAACTAATAACATTCTTTGGTATCTTGAATAACAGGGTAAACTGAAATATACAAGAATAGCTTAAAAATACTGTCCTTACTTACTTTCAAACACTACTCTTTACATACTTTCAAACACTTTTTCAGTAAGTGGAACATTTATTCGGCGATTGAGTTGGCACTCGTATGCACGATTTTATTAGCCCTTGTGCTCGCTACTAAAATGCTTTACAGTGTTTTCTTCACCACCGCCAAGATTTTGACAACTGAGCCACCAATTGCTTAAGAAGATTCAGCAGGAGAATTCTACAGTAAAAAATTTTTTTTTCGGATCTTTTCATGGAAAATAGCGAACTGTGTACTTGTGTCCCTGGAAGGACCACTGTAGGGTTTTTAAAGAGTAACTTCAAGACCAATTCCAGCTACAGTAAGCTTGAATCTAGACGAATTCCGTAAAATCGACCATTACCATTTGTAAAAAACTGTAGGGGAACTTGGTATAAAATGCGCAGGCGGGACAAGATGTGCCACCATCAGTATTTCACTAAACAAACAGTTTTCAACATTTCTGAAAATGCCAGTTTGTTCTATTTACACTTTTATGTGTTTATAAACATTTGTGGACCTTCTAAGTTTTCTATATTGCGTAAATTCTACGAAAAAAGAAAACAAATTTTTTTGGGAGCTTTTCTTGCAACTTTTGAACTTTTCTCGTAAGGAATTACAACATCTATCAGCAAAACATTTACCTGACATCTGTTCTAATGATTAACATTGGTCTTGACAATCATCACACAACGAAAAATTTCTTTATTCAATTATTTTTTCTGTTATTTTTAACGATTTTTAATAAGCATGTCTAGGCAGGGCAAAACGCGCCATGTCCGTTTATCTTTAAGCATGTTTCATATTTGTTTAAATTTATATGCAGTTTTCATCACAACAATTTTAAGGATATTTATATGTTGAATTGGAAAACATAACTTGAATATAAACGAATGTATTTAAAAATCCTAAATTTAATATAAATTTAATTAACTATTCACAAGAACGTCAGTATATCTGGCAGCACTGCGCGTAGCAATACATATTTCCATCTGTGAAGTAGACAAGAAGTGTTTTTACCTGGCAAACACTATCGAAGGCTCTTGAATTAATAAACATATATTAATCGTTAAAAGGCGCGTTTGGGTACACACATATGCGCACTTTGCCCCAAACGAAATGAAAATCATACTTTAGAAAGCCTTTCAAAATTTAACGATTAAGACGTATACAATTGGTGTAAGTGTTCCTGTTTGTATATTTCTGGTGAAGAACAGTCCCCTTTTCAAAACTATTGTCGAATTTACTGGATTGTATTTTTCATTTACGAGTTATGAAAGATTCTTCTTAACGTGAGCGTCTTACCCCCAGTTCCCCTACTTTTTTTTTTGGGGGTTTGAGCTCAAGAATACTCGCCTTCCAAACTCACAGGCCTTATTCTTAATGGACCACCCAGTGTACAGTATGACCCATAAAATAAGCGAAAATTATCAGCAGTCTGATCTGGGTTGTTTTTAAGGTTTTTTTTTATGTTCATGTGTGTGGTTTTTTCTTTGGCTACCAACGTTTTGCGTGCCTCTATTTTCGTAGCAATAAGAGTCCTCCACAAAGATGGGCATGACTTCCGCTACAACGCATGCAGCATCCGACGAAACGGTGCGATATGCACTGATGACCCGTTAATTTATTGGCCTCTGTACACTGTTCAGTTTCTGCTGGTTAAACTGGATGTTTAGGCCAGATTTCCAGGCCGCATCTCCATATCGAAGGATTGACAAAACCACACTCGAAATTATCCTTCGCTGATTACTTCGGAACCCCGATTTGTTCACCATTATTCTCGTGAGTGCGGCCGTGTCTGTTGCCGCCTTCTTGCACACATACTCAACGTGGGTTTTAAAGCTGAGCCGGTCGTTCATCATCACATCCAAATATTTGAGCTCGCGCTTTGATTCGATAGTGCGTGATCCAACTGTAATCCTGCCTGTTTGCGGTGAAATCAGGTTTGATATCAGTACCATCTCGGTCACGACGTCGTCCGCGAAACCAACCAACTTTACTCCCTCTGACACGTTTAATGTCAGCACCCGGCACGTTTAATGTCAGTACGTAATATTTCACAGAACCGGGCCCAGTATCGACCCTTTCGGTAATCCAGCTGTAACATTCATTTCCTGAAATCCGTCGCACGTCATGAATTGTAGCTTATGATTCTAGAAATAGCTTTCCACTAATTTGCACAGATACTTCGGTATCCTCATTTTTATAAGCAAAGATGCAATTGCTGCCCAGATGATTCTATTAAAGGCGTTGTGCATGTCCAGTGTTACTACCGCACAAAAACGATCCCCTCTTCTCTTCTTAAGTCTGGCTTTATCAGCCGATCCGATGACAGTTTGAACTGTGTCAACTGTGCCGCGAAAGCCGAATTGATTGTTGGACAGTCCGCCTTCACACTCGGTGTACCGCTGGATACGATTCAAGATCACCTTTTCCAGAACCTTTCCAACCGTATCCAGTAGGCATATTTATAGGCCTGTAAGCCGATGAGTTCCCCACCGGTTTTCCTGATTTGGACAGCAGAACTAGCGTCCAATGCTACTACCGCACAAAAACGATCCCCTCTTCTCTTATTGAGTCTGGCTTTTTCAGCCGTTTCGATGAGCATCGCCCTTTTCGAAAGCCGAACTGATTGTTGGACAATCTGCCTTCGCCCTCGGTGTACCGCTGGATACGATGCAAGATAACCTTTTCCAGAACCTTTTCACCCGTATCCAGTAGGCATATTGTCCTGTATGCCGATGGGTCCTCCAATGGCTTTCCTGGTTTGGACAGCAGAACCAGCTCCTGCCGTCTCCAAACCTCTGGAAACATCCTTTCCTCAATACAAATTTGCAGTGACGATCGGAACCTTTTTGGAAATTCCATAATTGCGGTCTTAACTGCAATGTTCGGGATACCATCTGTCGGTCATTGACATCAAGACAGAGTTTCCTTAAACATGCCTTTTTACTTTCTTTGATTGCCTTACAGAGGTTTCTTTTCGCAATTTTCAAGAGCGGCCTGTGTTTGTCTCTCTCCGCTTGAGTTCGTGCACTCTACATGTTTCCCCTAGCGGGAAGGCAGCTGGCACGCAAATTCGCGATTTCCTCAGTCCACCAATAAACTGATGGATGTGGCTTTTTACGATTAGCTCTCCTTGTCATTGATGCGTCACATTGATTTCGTGATTAATTTCGTCATGTTTTCCGTCGACAAGTTAGACTAGTTTTGCTCCCCTTCCCCGAAATGTTTAATCTTCCAGCGTCGTTCATCTACCATTACCTCTTCTCTGCCTTACTGTGCACTCTTACCCACACGATAGCGGATCGCAAAGTGGTCGCTATGAGTATGAGTCCTCGCTCACCCTCCAATTATTTGTCCATCTGGGACTAACACATATGATATCAACCATGAATTCACATTCCTCTCTATGGTAGGTCCTACCCAAGCAACCAAAGGTCGCGTTTTTACTTAAAGATGGAACTCCGAAGTTCACATTTGGCTGAAAAAATGTTTTACGGGAACTTCAGGTGACTCTTGTCGCGTAAAAGTAACTCAGGAACTTCCATCGCCCCTTGAAAGGTTAAACTATCGATAACGGAACTTCTAAGCGCTTTTAATGGAACTTCTATAAACAATGTCGATAACGTTCGCTTAACATTCTACAACGCACCATTAAGATACTTGAAGGTATTTTAACGAACCTATGTGGAAATTCTAAGCGACATGTCAAAAATGTCTGTCAATTTCTTGTCATGGTACTTGTTTTGCTTATATCTGTACTGATATTTACAAATGCGATTCAAGATTTTTTCGAATTTTTCTTATAAATGTTAAGATATTCGAATAAAATTTTGATGATGCGAATTTTTGTTACTATTCATATTGTGTACTGGAAGTCCTTTAAACGAAATAAGGTACAATCTATTGTCCTACCTATTCAATCATCTCAAATGACATTAAGTTTAAATTCTAATTATTACAGTGGCAATGAACTATTGCTGAATTGGTCGAGAGGCTGGTGAGTTTCATTGCAACCTAGAGAGCAGCGGTTCAATTCTCTAGACGTAAGCAGCTTTTGTAATCAAAACAATATAATTAAAACCAATGAGATAGACCATGATAGACCGGCAACCTAGCAATTTGACATTTGGTTGTCAGAGCACAATCGGATTTTTTTTTCGGCGCGTAGAAGTTCCTTGACATTCTCTTAGAAGCTGAATAGCGTTCTCTACAGCCACCTAAACGAATATGAAAGTAGCTTTAAGAACTTAAATTTTGGGCTGATTAGCATTCTCTACAGACACAAACGAGAGCTGATTAAGCTTCTATGGAACCTTTTTAAGGGAAATCTGGTTGCTTGGGTAGTATTATCTGCGTTTGCCAGGTCCACATTCAGCCTTGCATGTGCTTCAAGTAGACTCTGTCCACTGGCGTTCGTAAGACAACTATCTATCCCATTCCTGAGCCCACGCATTGAAACCCTCCGCGATAATAACGAGGCTTCGACCTGTGAGCACCTGCTTCGTGATAGTGGTTCAGGTTGATTTGGATTACTTCCAAGCCCTCGATATAGCTGCTAGCGCCCTTTGGTAGGCAGGGCACCTAGGGTTGCCAGTTACATGGTCACCAGTGCAAATAAGACACTTCGCCGGCTTACTGCAGCTAGCCGCTATGGGACCGGATTCCCCGCACCCCTAGCATAATCCTCGTCTGTGGCCGACTTGTGGCCGCATTCCTTGCATCGAAAGCACCTCTGGTTGCTGGAAGATGATTATCTGACAAACTGACCTTTCCATCTTTTAGCCGCATGCACTCGAGTGTTGTGTTTGCTGCTACAACTGGAAGCCTCACACTTTCAACCTTTGTTCAAGATTTGAAAGGGCCCTGTCTCAATCGGATCGAGATTTGATCTTCACCGAACTTACACTGGTCGCCTAGCGCTGTCCTGACTTCATCTTCTGTCGTAATTTCGTCGAGGTTTTTGATACTGATGGCCACTTCGTGACACCTCCGCCTTCTCGCCTAGAATTTTGCTCCACTGTGTGTGTGTCGCTACCAGTGATGGTAAATTTCGCCCGTCACGCTTGACCCGACTAGTTTTGTTTCATCAAACGACTGGCACTGTTCTCAATTGACGGAGCCTCACTACTCGCATGACGGATAAAGCACGACAACAATCAACATTTCTCCATCATCGACTGGCGAAGCTCCTACACATGGTCAAAATTTCTCCTGAGAGTGACTGGCAAATCTCTTCACACTTCGATCGGCTGCTGACGGCAGGTACAACTAATTGAACGACTTGCTGGCAGAGAGCAACAATAGCAATAAAAAACTGAAAACGAGCTTGCTGGCAGGAGCAACAATAATAATAAATGCGTTTCTTTTTCGTCATCGGTCGCTTGAATGCGATTGCTTGACTAGGTTATTATTTTAGCTTCAAATGACTGGGGAATGAATGACTGGCAAACGAAGTGACTGGTCGTTAAGGAACAGTCAATTGAGTTTGACGGACCAAGAGGCTTCACAGTCACAGCTTCACGCCTCATGACGATGACTTTTGCCAAGCCTGGTCGCTACATCTCTAACTCTCTTCTGTCAATTGACGTAAGCTACGCTAGGCACTCATCGCCCCCCACCCAGACAGTCATACCCCTGTTCAACAGCTAAAAACTTTTCGCTTAGTAAGATATGAAGTTACGGTCATCGATACAGTTGTTTAGCGGATAATTTCCTTAAGAGAATTTGGCACAAAAAAACATTAGCTGCCTCGGTTCCACAAAGAAACAAAAATGATGTTGATTTTCAGAACAAAACATTCAATTTTCCCATACAAACCTAAAAGTTCAAATTCACTCATGTAAACGTTGCATAAAAATTCTGCAAAAAAATCATTTGACCCAAAACGAAGATTTTCAAACCCCGTGGTTTGAGAAATTCAAAAATGTCCCTAATCGGCCTAGCTCTGCACTCACTGTAAAAGTTATAAAATTGGTCAAGATAAAAGTGAAGCGAAAACCCGAAAGGTCAATCTAGATTGGTTTTCAAAGTGGTCCCTACCGCCCCCTTGGGGGCGTTGAAAGCTTCCAGGGGGGGCGGTGAGCTCAATGTTGGAATTTGGGGGGCGTTGGAAGGGCTCAGGGGGGGCGGTGAGGTCGTGATCCACATTTTCACAAATCACGATACAACATAGATTTGGAATAATAACGAGTAAGTTCGATGCAAAAAATGAAATTACTTTACAAAACTAGACATCAGGTTGGAGACTAAAATATTTATGATTTCACATAGCTGCAAGCAAATTTTTTGTTCCATAGTATCTCAATTATTATTTTTTAATGCCACTAAAAGATTTTTTTAACTTGTCACTGATTTTGTATATGCTCTACATGTTGATTTTGATTGATAAGAATATTTTGGGTTATACAAGAACAAGAATAATTTTAGATGGCAATGCTTGATAATCTTTAAAGTGTATTGTCTAAAAAAATCTGATAAACAGAAAATACCTTCGAAAAAATTTGTATTCAAAGGCGTTATATGTGATTTAGTGATGGTTATTTTTGAAAGAAATTGTGTAAGAATTATTTTAGATCAGAGAATTTTTATTTAAAGTTCTAATGCAAATTAATGATAAATAGTTTTTTTTACCAAAATTTAAGATATATAATTTGATGTCAAACTTATTAATAAGTTTATGTAAGTGTCCAGTAAACTTTACATAGAATTAAGTGTTTATTGGAGGTTTGAAGCAATATGAGGCCCTTGGAACCAAATAAGTATAAGTTAAGGTAGCCAGATTGCCCGGATATTTATTGCAAAATTCGTCGAAAGTTCGGTCCGGCTCGGTTGCTCGGAATTTTTCACTTCATTTGCCAAAACAAACAAAATAAAAACAAATTGTGTTGTGAAAATTTTTATTTATGATTCCGAAAAGAAATTTTTTGAACAAATTTTAAGGAAATAACCATGAAAAGTTTTTTGAATGCCTGAATAAAAACTTTTGATAAAATATGACAAAAATAAGTTTTTTTTTTGATATTTTGTTAAGAAATTTCTGGGTTTTGAGAAAATTTGCCTGGATATTATCCGGATTCTTGGTCGACAATTTTGAAATCAAAGGCCCGGATTTTACCAGGATTTTAGATAAAATATGCTGGGAAAATTCTGTCAACCTTAGTATAAGTGAATCAAAGCAAATTTCGAGAAAACACGCTTCTAATTTGTTATGTTCAGTAATTTTCCATATATTTAAAAAAAATGCTCTTTTCTTTCGAACAAAATAGTATGCAATTAAAATTCTTAAAATCTGAAAAATCATGAAATATAGTTCGAAATATAAGAATCGTTTGACATTATTAAATCAAAATCGACCATTTTTACACTTATAATACCTTTTTGGATCTGAGGGCCTCATATAAATTTGAATGAATTTTGAGTTAAGCATTACAACAACATCAAGCTAAAAGCTAATGGCTTTTTAACGATCCCAATTTTCATTTTTTCAATAGATTTTCTGAAAATTTGCTCAAGGGGGCGTTAAGCTCGAAAATTTTGCAAAAGGGGGCGGTAAGTGAAAAAAGTTTGAAAACCACTGATCTAGAGGCTGGCCATGGAAGCGATAATCTCGAATTCTTCCATGCAACGATTGGTAAAAAATAACTTGAATGCAGAACAGAACGAATTTAAAGCAATGCGTAATGGGGGTTCGTAGCGATTGCTGTATAAGTTGAAGAAGAAAAAGCTGATCGTCGTGCTCACAGAATGGAAACTTTTTAGATTGATCTGGTGTCCAATTCATGCACGGATCGGTGTATTTCACTCCTGAGAGCTAAGGATGTTCCAGAGAATGTGAAATTCAAGTTTACTACAAAGCAACCCGCCGGAGTAATCGTATTTGGAGCGGTTTTTCCTATTTTTACAAAAACGTTCAGCCTTCGTAACCTTTTGGACACTGTTCATCGTAGAGTCACGCAAGCTCGTGGTTCATCCTTAGCCTCCACACTCTGTTCTGCTGCACGCCGTTAAAGATGGTTTTTAACACTCGTCGCTCGAATACTCCGAGTGTGCGCAGGTGTTCCTCGAGCAATATCCGAGGACAACCGATCTAATGAGAGTCATGTACAGGTTACACTTCATGCGAGAGCTAAGTCTGTTGCTTGTGGAGTCCATAGCAGACACGACTTCCACTGATCATTCGCCGCCGGATCTCACGGCTGGTATCATGGTCTGCGGTCACCAGTGAGCCGAGATCGATAAAGTCTCCGACTATCTCCAGCTAGTTGCCGTCGATCGTGACCTTTTTATTACTGGACAAGCGGGCTCGGTCGGTCTCGGATCCGCAGGCCAGCATATACTTCGTCTTGGGCGTATTAATCATCAACCCAATCCTTCCAGCTTCGTGTTTCAGTTTGCGGAAGATTTCCCCCACCGCCGCAGATGATCTTTCGACTATATATAAGTCGTCGGCAAAGCAAATAAGTTGACTGGATCTTTTGAAAATCGTGCCCCATATTTCGCCCGCTGCTTGTCGAATAACACCTTCTAGCGACGCGTTGAACATCTAGCAGGGTAGACTATCGCCTTGTCGAAGCCCTCTGCGCGATTCGAATGAACTCGACAGTTCACCCGAATTCCGCACACAGCACTGCGTTCCATCCATCGTTGCCTTGATCAGTCTAGTCAGCTTACCGGATAAGTCGTGTCCATGATTTTCCATAGCTCGTCTCAGTCGATCGTGTCGTATGCAGAGGTGTTCACGGCTCTTTAAACCAGTCGTTCCGTCCAGCTCGTTCCACTTACCCGATGACGTTCTCCGCAACGCTGTTGATGGTTGTCTTGATGGTATTCCAACAGTTCACGGGAGAGGCTTCGTCGAGCTCGCCCTCTGCCGGCAGCGCTGTTTCAAGCAATTGCGCTTAGTCTGCCGCGACCTCCGGTTGCTTTAGTTGTGCGATATTTTACCGAGGCGGGCGTCGGTTTCGTATGTTATTCACTACGGAGAGATTTGAGGAGCGCATGTTCACCATCACCAGATAGTGGTCTGACTCGATGTTTGCGCCAAGACAGGATCTGACATCGATTATGTCCGAGGAGTGCCAGCCGTCTATCAAAAAGTGGGTTTTATATTGATTCTTCTGTTTTTTTTTGCACTGAGAAAAGTTGATTTTCTTGAAAGATCGAAACAAACCCTGTTTTACAATGTTTTCATCCCTTATCCACAGATTAGTTTTCATCGTTAAACCAATTCTCACTTATTCTGGCAGTTGAAAACCCTATTTTCGTTTTTTTCATGAATATTTTAAAGTTCACGATAACTTGAGATGTAAGTCAAGCATAAAGATCGAAAACGAGCTTCATGCTTGAACCGTTCTAGAAATATTACACAAAATATTTTTTTGGAAAGCTTATCATTTTGAAATTGACACCGAACAGAATACCACAGCTGAAGAAAAAACAAATTGGTTCCCCTCTAACCGAAGACAGTAACGACGTCAAATTATGGCATCGGGTTTAGCTGGAAATATTTTTCAATCCAAATTTCCTTATCAGGTGGAAAAAAGTGGATCCGCATGTACAGAGAAAACCATGCGCTTCACTCCGTCAAAATGAAGGTACAGACAGCACAGAGGGTATATTTTACGAAGCTGTTCACTTCCAACATGTAAGTAAATATGTATACGTTGAAGGCATGAAGGCAAAATAAAAATAGAAGAAAAAAAACTTTCCCCATAACACGCCAGGGCAGGGCGCACAGAAGGAAAAGGTTACATCCCAGTCCCAAATTTGCATAAGGCAGGATCGCAGCGGCAGGATCAACACGTTGCAGATAAACGTTTTGATGGATACCTACATGTGAATTTGGGTGAGCTGAAGCTGTGGAGCCTTGTCAGTGCCAAACCAAGCCAAACCCCAAAAGCAACGCCGCAGCTTCAGGAGGTAAATTGTTGTTGTTGTTGGCATCATTGGGGACGTGCGGGAGGTTTTTTCGGTCCTCGGGAGGCTTATTAGGGAATTTGTCGGAAAATTTATGGTAAGCATTTTGTTAGCGTCGTCGGCGCTTTTATGGACTGGAACAATTTGAGTAACTTTCGTTATTGGATTCCGAAAGTTCAATATTCGCGCGCTATAAAATGAAGTTACATGGACAAGAATGAAGAAGAAAAACAGCTAAATTTCCATTACACACCCTCGCACATACCGCACCCACATTACGGGTGCCCGATTTCCTGGACAGTATAGAGCCTGTACTAAATTATTTTAGGTGTCACAGTTGTGAAATTTATGGACATGCAAATTTATTCCCGTATGTGCCGAATTCAAATATGCGAAAAAATGATAGGAGCGGAAAAATAACCACTGCCCATGACTAGGACCCGAATGGGAATCGTTGAAATAAAAATCGGTCGTTACTGGTTGTGCTTTTTTTTTTTGGGGCCAGTTTGGTGGGAGCCACCATGTGCTTTCTGATGTCGTAATCTGGCACCCAAAATCAAATAGGTGAGCTTATTTTGCTGTTGGAGTTAACTATCTTAGATACTCACTAAGAGTATGGGTTACTTCTATCCGTTTGTAACCAACTATCAATAAAAATTTGAAATTAATTAAATATTTTTCATTCAGACCTGAACTTGAAAAATATCGTAATTTTTTAGCTATTCTCACATAATTAATAACAACACTCCAGCATGATTGGTCGGAGTTTAGGATGGTCTTTATTTAACAATTTTCTTGGAACTTAGCTCCTACCGACCTCCTACTTCCTCCTATCCTACCCTGTCTGGATTTTGCCCGAATGTTTTTAATTAATTTGAAAAATCAAAGTAAAATTCAAATTGCTTTATAACAATTATGTATTTAATTTGCGTCCAAAACATTTTTTTAACAAAGTTTATCCCAATGTACTGGCTGATGTGTTTTGATGAAAAAAAAAAACAACTGTTCGAGGTTCTCTCTTCTTTATTTTAATTGAAGAAATCCCAAATTTGAATTGAAGAAATCCCAAATGGATATTGCCCAGATTTTGGGTCGTATACTTTGAAATGCCCGGATTTTGCAAGGTTTATAAATAAAGTAATCCGGATTTGTCTTGCTCGGATAAATGCGAAAAAATACCTGGTGAGCTAAGATTTGAATCATTTCCGATGTTCTGGTTCCATTTTTTTATACAAATCTAAATATGTTACCTGAACCGGATTGTGGAATATCCTTCCAGTTTATTACTCTTGTTTTTGAGGTCGGTTCATAATTGGGATGAAATCCTGATTCAAATCATGGTTTTGCATTTAAAATCAATGAAAATAAAGGGTGATACGGTCAAAATTTGGTCAAGGGAAAACGCGTGTTAATCGGTGAAATAGTTTATTTTTAAAATCAAATTAAATTTCTTTTTCAATTTTAATTAGTATAATATTCAGGAAAAATATTCAGTTAGGCTTCCGCTTTTCCAAATCCGAATTGCCGGGCCTTACCCCTGCCATCAGATTTTGTACAGCCACCTTGTCCACCTTCTTCGCCGCAGAAAGCCAGTTTGCCTTGAACTGCTTCTCGTCCTTAGCAGTTTTTTTGGTCTTCTTTAGGTTCCGCTTGACAACAGCCCAGTATTTCTCAATTGGGCGGAGCTCTGGCGTGTTGGGAGGATTCTTGTCCTTGGGAACCACCTGCACGTTGTTGGCGGCGTACCACTCCATGGCCTTTTAACCGTAATGGCAAGATGCCAAATCCGGCCAAAACAGTACGAAACAACCGTGTTTCTTCAGGAAAGGCAGCAAATGTTTATTCAAACACTCTTTCACGTAAATTTCTTGGTTGACAGTCCCGGAAGCTATGAAAATGCTGCTTTTCAAGCCACTGGTACAGATGGCCTTTGCCAAACCAGATATTTCTTCGCGAACTTTGACAGTTTCATGTGCTTGAAAATATCTGCTACTTTCCCCTTCCTTTTGCCGTATAAAACTCCTGTCCCGGAAGCTGCTTGTAGTCGGCTTTGACGTAGGTTTCGTCGTCCATTACCACGCAGTCAAACTTCGTCAGCATTGTCGTGTACAGCCTCCGGGATCGTGCTTTGGCCGTTTTTTTTTTGTTTATCATCGCGATTTGGAGTCACTACCTTCTTGTAAGTCGATAGTCCGGCTCGGTTTTTTGGCTCGATGCACGGTTGTAGACGATACACCCAGCTTATTTGCGGCATCTCGGAGAGAGAGGTTAGGGTTTCGCTTGAAACTACCGGCAACTCTCTTTGTCGTCTCAGCGGCTTCCGGTTTTAGATCTCCCCCCGATCCAGACTTCCTGGCTGTCGACAAACGTTCCCCAAACACTTTAATTACATTTGTAACGGTTGATTTGGCAAGTTTTAGCGATTTTGCCAGCTCTGCGTGTGAGTAGCTCGGATTTTTGCGATGCGCGAGCAAAATTTTGATACACTGCTCTTCTTCCTTGGACGGCATTTTGACAACTGAAGAGTGAATTCCAAAATCAAAATAGGAGCAACATTCTAAACACACACCTTCAAAATGAGGGGTGTTCAGGTTTTTAAATGCAAAATTGAAAGAAATACGTCAAGTTAATATTGACCAAATTTTGACCGTATCACCCTTTATTTCCAGAATTCAAATCTCTACCTCAACCGATCGAAGGAAGGAGTTTTACTACAAAGAAATCTCTCCACTAGCGTGTGGAGCTGTCAAACTTGATGATCAGAAAAAGGAATCGCCTAACATTTCATAAGGGTGAAACCAGCAGTTGACTCAAATCGAGAAAAACGTGTTTGAGATTTCGGAACATCTAATAAAAATCTTTTAAAAACACATACACTTTTTGTTCAAAAAACTAATGCTTAATATTCACTTAATGTTTGTTGATTATCAAAATTTGTATTAATTTTTGGGTTTTGGAATA
The DNA here is from genome assembly GCF_029784155.1 of Uranotaenia lowii. Lineage (NCBI taxonomy): Eukaryota > Metazoa > Arthropoda > Insecta > Diptera > Culicidae > Uranotaenia > Uranotaenia lowii. Next base: position 322,471,954 of record NC_073693.1, read on the forward strand.
CAGTATTTAATGCAAAAGGTTTAGGCATTAGGAAAGAATTAGGATTTTTTTAAAGCATTGGTAAACTTTTTCATCAAAGTTAAATTTTGCACAGTCTATTATAATTAGGGGGTGGGAGCAGTAGAATTTTGGCATTTAAAAACCTCCATATACATAGCTATCGAAATACCTACCTAACCTAAGGGTCCAGCGCCGATTGACCGGCGCATAGGGCTGAGATAAAAGATCTCCACTGCTGGCGATCCGGACCCAGCGTCTTCACTTGCTGCCAGCCAAGGTTCTCGTCAACTGTGCGGATTTCAGCGGCTAGACTTCGCCGCCACGAGCTTTTGGGCCTGCCTCTTCTTCGATGCCCATCTGGATTCCAGTCAAGCGCCTCTCTGCAAATCTCGTTTTCATCTCTTCGCAGCGTGTGCCCAATCCATCTCCACTTACGTTCCCGAATCTAGATTTCTAGCGCCTTTTGATGACACCGGCGATGAAGTTCAACGTTTGAGATCCAGTTGCCAGGCCACCAAGCGCGGATGATGTTCCGCAGGCAGCGATTCACAAAAACTTGCAGTTTTCGCGTCGTCACCGCATATGTGCACCAAGTTTCACACCCGTACAGCAATACGGATTTGAAGTTTGAGTTGAAGATTCGGATCTTAGTTCGTAGAGAGATCTGGCGTGACCGCCAGATGTTTCGGAGACTCGCCATCAGGCGTAATCTGGCTACCAAGATACTGGAAGCACTCCACTGTCTCAACCTGTTGTCCAGCTACCACGAAATTGGAACGATTTTCTGTATTGATTTCCATCGACTTGGTCTTTCCGACATTGATTTTGAGACCTGCTGCCTTGGAGCTTTCGGTGAGGTCGTCGAGTTTGCTCTGCATGTCTTGTTGTGTTTGGGCGAGCCAAACAATATCGTCTGCCAGGTCAAGGTCGTTCAGTTGCTCCATGGTTGAAGGATTCCACGGCAATCCTCGGTTTGGTCTACAGTCAATCGATCCAGTCAAGATCTCATCCATTACGATGAGAAAAAGCAGCGGTGACAAAATACATCCTTGTCTCACTCCAGCAGTTACCGGGATTGGTTCGGACAAGACACCGTCGTGCAAGACCTTGCACGAAAATGCCTCGTACTGTGCTTCGATGAGATGGACTAGTTTCTCTGGGACCCCTCGTCGTCTAAGAGCAGCCCAGATGTTTTCGTGGTTCAGTCGGTCAAATGCTTTTTCGAAATCAACGAACACCAGCAGAAGAGAGTCCTGGAATTCGTTGATTTGTTCCAGTATTATTCGTAGCGTTGTGATGTGGTCCACACATGATCGTCCGGATCGGAATCCAGCTTGTTGCCGTCGGAGTGTAGCGTCGATTTTCTCCTGGATCCTGTTCAGGATCACTTTGCAGAGTACTTTGAGGGTTGTACAGATCAAAGTTATGCCACGCCAGTTACCGCACTCTGTTAGTTCTCCTTTCTTTGGGACCTTTACGAGGATACCCTGCATCCAGTCGGCCGGGAATGTTGCAGTATCCCAAATGTCAGCGAAAAGACGGTGCAACATTTGTGCTGACAAGGCAGGGTCGGCTTTGAGCATTTCAGCAGGAATGCAATCGATTCCAGGCGCTTTGTTGGATTTCATGTTTTTGATTGTCGTTTCTATTTCAGCCAGCGAAGGCGCTTCCGAGTTGACGCCATTTATGCGACTTACTGTGGGCGCCTCGAGCTGCGGGTTCTGTTGGCCATTGCTATTTGTAACTCGGAAAAATTGTTCAAAATGCTCAGTCCAACGCTTGAGCTGATCTGTTCGATCTGTCAGCAGCTGACCTGCTCGGTCTTTCAGCGGCATTCTTGCATTAGTCTTTGCACCACTAAGGCGGCGAGAAATATCATATAATAATCGGATATCGCCAATGGCGGCGGCTTTTTCTCCCTCTTCAGCTAGGGAGTTTGTCCAGGCTCTCTTGTCTCGTCTACAAGCTCGTTTAACTGCCTTCTCCAGCTCCGCATATCGTAAGCGGGCGGCTGCTTTGGCTGACCCGGTACATGCCTGCTCGATTCCGACTTTCGCCTTTCTCCGATCATCGATCATCCTCCAGGTTTCATCCGACATCCATTCACTTCTTCTTCCACGAACTTTACCGAGAGTACCATGGCTCGTCGTGATAAAAGCATTCTTGATTCCACACCACTGTTCTTCGACTGTTCCGTCTGTCGGCAACTCCAAGGCTCGGGATTCTAGCTGTTCAACGTATGCCCTTTTCACCTCTGGATTCTCCAACCGGCGGACGTCGTATCGACACCCGACTTTCTCCTCGCGCCGTTGGACACGCGCAACTCTCAGTCGTATCTCGCCAAGGACGAGGTGATGGTCAGATGCAATGTCTGCGCTTCGTTTGTTGCGGACATCAAGAAGGCTCCTTCTCCATTTTCGACTGATGCAGATGTGGTCAATTTGATTTTCTGTTCGGCCATCTCGGGATACCCAAGTGACCTTATGTGATGGTCGATGGGGGAAGAGCGATCCACCGATCACCATGTTTTTGTTGCCACAAAATTCTACAAACAGCTCTCCGTTTTCGCTCATCTGTCCTAGGCCATGGCGCCCCATGATGCGCTCAAAGTCCTGATTATCGGAGCGAATCTTTGCGTTGAAGTCGCCTAAGTGGATTTGAATGTCACCCTTCGGAATTCTCTCAACCACGCTGTTCAATTGACTGTAAAACTGCTCTTTCTCCTGCAAATCGGCAACGTCAGTTGGCGCATAACACTGGACCATTGTAAGGTTTCTAACCCGTGTTCTGAATCTGGCTACGATTATTCTTTCGTTTATCGGTTCCCATCTTATGAGGGCCGCATGGGCCTGCGGGCTTAACAGGAAACCAACTCCTCGTTCCCGAGTAGCATGTTCTCCTCGTATGCCAGAGTAAAGCAGTACTTGCCCGGACTGTGTCTTGTGTTCTCCAGTGTTAGGCAAACGGACTTCGCTCAGTCCCAATATCTCTAGCTTGAGGCGGCTAGCTTCTCTAGCAAGTTGAGCCAGCTTTCCTGGCTGGGCAAGGGTCAAAACATTCCAAGTTCCAATTCTAGTCCATGTTTTCATGCTAAAAGTCGTTGCCAAAGTTCCAATTCGGCTGGCGGGAGCCGCATTTCATAAATTCAGCCGCCGCTGACCTGGAGAACAGACGCTCGATTTTTGTTGCACGCCGCCCCTGACCTGGGGAACAGACGCGTGCGGCCACCTTCTCAGTCTGCATGCGACCAAAGCATCCACCGGGGTTGGGTACCCGATCTCCGCTTAGGTTACTCGCACCCCAGCCGGCACCGCGGGGAGGTAGAGATAGGAGTTGTGAATAAGAGGTGATATGACCACTATGGGGTCTCGAGTTGCACATTATCCACCGTTTACCAGCCTAACGAAATGAACTTAGAAAAACTGACTTTCTGCCAAATGAAATGAATCCCGGTTCTTGGATAGGGACTTACATTGAAAAAACGCCTTCAAATGTGTTCCAATTGAAATCACTATTAATCTTAAATCACTACTTCTATCAAACGGCTTTTTTTTTGAATGGGTATCACAGTGTTTTTTAAATAGTACGAACTTCATTAGCTCCTGTAAACCTGGTTAAAAAAAATTCTGAGTAAGTTACAAAGCAAGGCTAAATTCTAATATTCCAACCTTTGGGTGCAACATAATTCGATGCCCAATTGGACTCACCCCCCAATAGCGCTGCTCGGACCGATAGTCCTAAATGGAGCACCCTTTACCGAGAGCAATAAATCCCTAGCCGAAAAAAGGGCACATAGAAGCACTTTGAACTCCATGCTATTCTATGCTCGTAACGGACTGCAGATTTATTTCACATGAGTGCTTAGCGGAATAAATAGAGGAAAATTGTGATCGGGTGTTACTGCTTACAATTTTACGATTTTTTTTCCACTCGGTACATGTTTCCTGGTTCTATTGGTTGGTTTTTTTTTCTCGCCTTGTTTGGTTCGGGTTCGTTGCTCTTCCCATATCGGTTCAGGCCAGGCTTTTGGCTAGCGCTAGAGAGTGATTTTTTCCCGCCTCTGCCTTTGCCGTGTGGGTGTTGCTTATGTGCAATTAAGGGAAAAGCTAATCTTATGATTTAACGTTCTCCGGGTCAGTTTGTTACCGACTCGTTTTTTTTTTCGCGACTCACTTCACATAGATCTTTTTCCGGGTATTTATTTATGTTGGCTGCGAGGCGGATACGTGTTTATTGAATGCTAGTTCGTTTTTTTTTTGTTCAATGATTGCTCCGAATTCCTAGAAGCAAGAAATCAAACGTTTTCCCGGGAGAAAAAATGCTATTATTTAATGAAAAGTCGAACTGCCT
>NC_073693.1:322776803-322957803 GCF_029784155.1 Uranotaenia lowii
CAAAATTGTGTTGATGGCTTGAAGAGCTTTGTATTTTCACATAAGCGGTAGTAAATGACAATATTTACTGGAAAAAGTAAGTGGAAAAAAGATGCTGGCTTTTTTTTCTGTAAACTGAAAAATCTCTTCTTCTTCTTTCTTCTGGTTTGGAGCGAAAGGGCTCCTATAGGAGGGCCAGTGACTTGGACTATATGCCCGAAAAATCTCTAGTTTCTAAATCTCTAACCCGATTTGAGGCTAATTGATGTACGTCTTGAGAAACATGGTACAGAATGGTACAGAAGCCACTACACTATGCAAAACTTGAGTAAATTTAGTCGAAAATGGCACTTATAGACACAATAAAAGTTGTGCAAAACTTTTCAAAATCATTTTAAAAAACAGGTATCAACTTTTATTCGTGATCGTGAACACTCTTTATTTGTAACAATTTATATAGAATAAAAAAAAATGTAAACTATCAAGTTTTATTACTGAGCAAGGTATATGAACTTTTCATTTACCGTGGTTGAATTAAAAGGAATCTTTCGATTGCTTTGATTCACATAAATGTTGTATTTTTTTCTGAGATTTTCGATTATGAAATTAGCTTTAAGTAAAAATTATTTTGCTACTAGCAGTGCTTGGAATGCTGAAAATTATAGATTATACATTTATTTGTAGTCGCGTAATACCGTCAGTAGTTGTCGTACAAGCCAAAAAAAAGATAAGAATTTTTTTTTGAGAGTCATGAAAAACACCCAGTTTCAATGTACAACAATCTCGATTTCAAGAAAGAAAAGAAGCTTCAGTAATAGCGGCACTTTGTCCAAACAAACGCGAACAAAAATTAAAATTCTCCTTGGGACAAAAATCATCATTGATTTTGTATGATATTCACATGAAAATATACATATATATATATATATATATATATATATATATATATATATATATATATATATATATATATATATATATATATATATATATATATATATATATATATATATATATATATATATATATATATATATATATATATATATATATATATATATATATATATATATATATATATATATATATATATATACAAAAAAAATCATAGTTAGGTTTTTTTAATTTTTCCAAGATTAAGAAATAGCTTTTCATTTAAAAATTGTTGAACAGATAAAGCCGTTAAGTTCCCATCTAAAACTTTATCATTTATCTAGTCATAAATAAACACGTTGATCAACACCGAAAATATTCTGAAATTTTCAAATCATCCATGGAATTTTCGAATATCCAAACGCTGTAATCTTTCGTTTTTGGTAAAATTGTCACGAAAAAAACATGTTTTTAAAATACTGCTTTAAAAAGTACAGTTCGGAACAAGTTTCAAAAAATGAGAAACTTTTGAAATGGATTCAAACCTTTTTGAGCACTCGAGCATGGCCAGGTATATCAGCTAGTAGAATAATATAACAAAAAGAAAATCTGTAGTATTGATCTGAAAGTATTGATCGAGAGAGAAAATTGTATCAGAATATAACAAGACAAATTTAGGGAAAGCACTAAAACACGAAATGTACTTGAGGTTAATTTCATGAAAATTTTCGTCTTTCTCGTCGTCGTCTTTCTTCATATAAAAATGAGTGTTCATCATTATTTGACAAATGCTTGATGAAATTATGACATCCAATATTTTATAACAAAACCTTAACTTTTAAAAACAGAAGAAGAAGTTGATATTTATGGTCGGGCCCAATGTAAGAAATTGAACAATTTGAAAAATTGAAGGATCGGAAGATATCTTTGATTGCAGAGTCTCTTCCTCATTTGTCCCTATAAATCAACCCTACTTCATTCAATATGTAGTAAGCAAATTACCATAAGAAGTTAAAAGAAAGCATGCAAGGTAATCAATTTTCTTCACCGTCTATTTGATGATAAAAATTTACTGGGAAACGAAATTTGGTTATAGATTCTGCGGTATAATAACGTTTCGTGATATGATTCTATTTATCCATGTATGATTTGATGGACGTTTTTTTTTAAACTCGTGTCGTTGGTAAAATAAGCCTAAATTCTAGGGACCAGCGACTTCAAAATGAACTTTTGGAAATATGTACAATGAGATAGTTAGACAACACTGATTGTACAGCCAACCAATCTTCAATTTTTGGAGTGTAACTGATACCACTTCAGACATTAACCTTTAAGAAAACCCAATAATCTTTCCTCAGATTAAACCTAAACCTCATCCGAATGACGGAAAATTACGAATTCATTCCTAGGCAAGCAAAATTACCCTCATAATTTACCGGCAGCAGCCTCCAGGCAAAGGCTTACACCGACAATCTAATTTCGAAATTCTGTCCCCGGCTGAAGACTCTGAGCCAAGATTTAACACGCAACATCCCCTCCCGCCAAGTTGGTTGGCTGTGATAAGCTTGTTATCTCGGGTGGGGGAGTTTGAGGATGGTGATGAGACAGTAACACGCGAAACCGGAGATCAAATCCCCAATCCCGCATATTTCCGGAAATAAATTTTTTCTCCGTTAATTGGCCTTACCAGTTTTGGGGAAGGTTTTTCCCCGGAAATTGAACCCCCAAACGGAGGCGCGTTCTTTTGGAGAGAAAATGGGGGAACTGTCTTAGATTGAGGCGTTTATATGATATTGGCGTTTTCCTGGATTTTTTTTCAAATCCATAATTCAAAGATTTTTATAAAGAGCTAAGGTTTCTCGATATGGCAGATCCAAAAATGTTTGGAATCACTGTTTTTAAATTCTGGCTTATCGCTGTTAAGCCCTTTGTTGTCAAGAGTAGTAATCACGGTGTCTTTTTAAAAAATTTAACAAAAATTCGACATATCTGAATGTTTGTCACATTACAGAGAGGACTTCCATCTATTCAAAAAATGACGAACTTTCAACTTGAAATTGTTCTAGAAAAATACCGTGAAATGTTTTAATTGTATTTTAAATTCACGCGAACAAGTTGCTTACAAAATTGACTTCATCTGCGTTCAATAAGCCCTCAGGTAAGTAAGTGGTATTATTAAACTTCGAGGAATGGAACCTTTCTCATATCAATCAAGTCCCTAAAGCAACGTTCTTTCCCGGGTCCTTGAAAATTGATTACTCACCGTCGATTCTGTTGACGTCTGCAGCTTAGCTACAGCAGGTCTATAATTTATTATGCTGCACATTACTAAAAATACTGTTTATTTACCTCCACATCTCCTTACCTCAAAACTATGTTGCGGTTTTTTATGTCTTGTCGCTACCGGTATATACCTACTTAGTCTTGTGATCTCCGACCCCGAACGGATCTCGGGGCTACTTAAATGAATGAGTCTACGGTTTGTAGACCGACACCATAACTGGACTCACGACTGGCTGAGTTGGGGTCCGGGACTGATTCAGCTTTGGGAGTTGCTGCATTCCCTATCTTTCCTTCTGTTATTGTGAGGATTAACAACAAGAGGTCCGACGAATCAATTCTCTGAACCGACAAAACCAGGTCACGGTCGCTGATTATTTTCGAGCTTTTAACGGGGTATGGTTCTCGGTTAAATTTTTGCAGCGGCATTTTTCCAGTTTTATTGTTTCACGAGCAAGAAACTTATTTGTGGGTAATTGTTTGAAGAAATTAAGTGGTTCTTCTAATAAAAAGGAAAACGCTGAAAAATACTTTCATTATCAATATAAAGCTTAGTTCTTTTAGAAATGGGACAGTTAGGAATGCGTGTATCTCAGAAACCATTTGTTTGATCTAAATACTTTCTTTGAAGGAAATGAAGATAATTTTATGATAATTCATGAAAAAATTTGAAAAAAATATCTATCGTTTTTTGTAAGAAAAAAATCTACTTTATTCTTTGTACCTCCCATCGGCCGGCGCACACTTTTTTCAGTCATGATATTGATCAGTTTTTCAAACATATACTTCGTCTTATTTGTATTTTAGGTGGCTACATCCTCCTTCTTCAATTTCCGCTGCTTTTCGGTCCAATACTTCTCTTTTAAAAAAACTGAGGGCAATTTAGTGGATACAGCTGTTTTGGAATTAACTTATTTTATTATTTTTCAACCACTTTTTGAGCGTTTTTAATGGATTTTCTGCTGGCAAAATCTGACAATAACGAAGTCAAACCATCCTGAGATTGAACTTCAAGTATAATCGGTTAGTATAGATCGTAGGTTGCGCAAGGTTCATAAATACAAGATTACTCTTTTTAGGCTTTTAAAACAACGAAAATAAAAATTTTCGTTTTGAAAAATTGTAGTATTTTTTCCACAGGAGAAGAATTTTGGCAAATCATTATATTTTATACAAAACAACGAGGAAATACATACTTTAAAATACCCGGGACCTTGCCACGAGCAGGCATGGTATAGGATTCAAATGCTGGAATTTGTTTAAAATAGGGTATTTCATAAGTTTTTTCGTTTATCAGAAATTATCTGTCCCATAGCCTCGGTACTGGCTATACAGCTTACGAGCTCTGGAACTAGCAAAAAATGGTTGTTCATGGTAAAGTTTGAATCACTCATTACTAGGCAACACTTTCAGCTTATCAGAGAAAAAATTGTTGGACATTTCAGCGATCTACACTTAGTTCTTCGCTTACTTAAAAATAAAAATTCTAGTATGAGACATGACTTCCCTGATGACCCTTAACCGTAGTTGCTGATCATCTGCTTCACTCCAATGCATGATTTGAACTTTGGAGACATTTTTGGCAGTGTTTGCAAACTTTTCCACCACTTACACAAGTTATTCTTTGAATAATCAACGGTTTCGTCAGCTATCAATTTGATAATGATGGATTCTGAAGGAAACTGTGCAAAATTATTTTTTTCTCTTTCTCTTAGATTGTTAATATCTCAAAAACGCGTATACTTTAAATTTTGAAAACAATAGGTCAGATAGTACTTTTTACAGGCAACAAAATGCTGTCAAAATTTTGAATGTCCGATTACTTGTTAACGAGTTATTAGCGAAAGAAAGTGTCCCATTTCTAAAAGAACTAAGCTTTAGATACCCTCATTAATTTGTGGAATGCGTAGGGTCTAGACGCCATATCCACTGACCTGTATCGTACTTCCACTTTTCACCTGAAGCCTGTAGCCTACACACAGTATCTGACAATTAAGCAAATGAGATGGTCCAGCCCAACAGCTGGCTGTCGTTGGCTGTAATTATTTATCAATGACGGCAATTAATCTCGGCCGTAATTAGTCGCCCATCCGCACTTCGACACACTACCGGGTTATCGATTAGTTTTCTGGTTTGCAGATTTTATCCGTTTTTTTTTCAACGTCCAGCTGCTAACATTTCCTCAAAATGTGCTAGCCTTTTCTTTTTTTTTTTAATTATTACCAGTGAAGATAACAACATTGATTTCTGCATTTTTGTTTCCAAACAATTTCCAAAACTTTAACCGTTTTTCCTTTATCTTTTCATTTCAGGTGGGTAAAGCATTTCCGGAGAATAAACTTGTGAAGACAGAATTGTGTGAGTATGATTATGTTGAAGTGTGATTAGAGATAAATCTTTCATCAGCTGTTTGGACATCTAAATACGTAAAAAACATGACAAAATTCACAAAAAGACTAAAATGACAAAAATGACAAAAATGATAAAAATGATAAAAATGATAAAAATGAAAGAAATGACAAAAATGACAAAAACGACTTAATGAAAAAAAAAAAAAAATATATCAGAAATGACAAAAATGACAAAAATGACAAAAATGACAAAAATGACAAAAATGACAAAAATGACAAAAATGACAAAAATGACAAAAATGACAAAAATGACAAAAATGACAAAAATGACAAAAATGACAAAAATGACAAAAATGACAAAAATGACAAAAATGACAAAAATGACAAAAATGACAAAAATGACAAAAATGACAAAAATGACAAAAATGACAAAAATGACAAAAATAACAAAAATGACAAAAATGACAAAAATGACAAAAATGACAAAAATGACAAAAATGACAAAAATGACAAAAATGACAAAAATGACAAAAATGACAAAAATGACAAAAATGACAAAAATGACAAAAATGACAAAAATGACAAAAATGACAAAAATGACAAAAATGACAAAAATGACAAAAATGACAAAAATGACAAAAATGACAAAAATGACAAAAATGACAAAAATGACAAAAATGACAAAAATGACAAAAATGACAAAAATGACAAAAATGACAAAAATGACAAAAATGACAAAAATGACAAAAATGACAAAAATGACAAAAATGACAAAAATGACAAAAATGACAAAAATGACAAAAATGACAAAAATGACAAAAATGACAAAAATGACAAAAATGACAAAAATGACAAAAATGACATAATTGACAAAAATGACAAAAATGACAAAAATGACAAAAATGACAAAAATGACAAAAATGACAAAAATGACAAAAATGACAAAAATGACAAAAATGACAAAAATGACAAAAATGACAAAAATGACAAAAATGACAAAAATGACAAAAATGACAAAAATGACAAAAATGACAAAAATGACAAAAATGACAAAAATGACAAAAATGACAAAAATGACAAAAATGACAAAAATGACAAAAATGACAAAAATGACAAAAATGACAAAAATGACAAAAATGACAAAAATGACAAAAATGACAAAAATGACAAAAATGACAAAAATGACAAAAATGACAAAAATGACAAAAATGACAAAAATGACAAAAATGACAAAAATGACAAAAATGACAAAAATGACAAAAATGACAAAAATGACAAAAATGACAAAAATGACAAAAATGACAAAAAGACAAAAATGACAAAAATGACAAAAATGACAAAAATGACAAAAATGACAAAAATGACAAAAATGACAAAAATGACAAAAATGACAAAAATGACAAAAATGACAAAAATGACAAAAATGACAAAAATGACAAAAATGACAAAAATGACAAAAATGACAAAAACGACAAAAATGACAAAAATGACAAAAATGACAAAAAATGACAAAAATGACAAAAATGACAAAAATGACAAAAATGACAAAAATGACAAAAATGACAAAAATGACAAAAATGACAAAAATGACAAAAATGACAAAAATGACAAAAATGACAAAAATTACAAAAATGACAAAAATTACAAAAATGACAAAAATGACAAAAATGACAAAAATGACAAAAATGACAAAAATGACAAAAATGACAAAAATGACAAAAATAACAAAAATGACAAAAATGACAAAATTGACAAAATTAACAAAATTTATAAAAATTACAAAAATGAAAAAAAATTACAAAAATGACAAAAATGACAAAAATTACAAAAATAACAAAAATAACAAAATTAACAAAATTTATAAAAATTACAAAAATGAAAAAAAATTACAAAAATGACAAAAATGACAAAAATGACAAAAATTACAAAAATAACAAAAATTACAAAATCAGCATAATTGATAAAAATAGCATAAATGACAAAAATAACAAATGGTTTCAAGGTGTTTTAAAGTAAAAGTCGATTTTTGTCTAAAAATGTGTTTTTTTGGTAATTTTTAGTAGAGTAGAGGCATCCCTAATCAAATTCGATTGAGCTACAATTTCGCAAAAATCAGTTTCTGGGCCAACGAACAAAATGTTTATGGTCGGTGTTCGAAATTCGATGATGAGATTTTCCCCATACATTGTAAGCTACCCTACTGTTGATTTGATAATCATACATTCATTTATCCAAAGTATAAATCTATTTCTTTGAGACAGTATATCAGGGCAGCAAAAAGTGTTCTCTCATTGCGGCTACCGGTGGCCGGACCGTCAAAAACTGCCGTCAAATTCCAACTATTCGCCGCCGTCGTCGTTGACGTCGTCGTAAAACCAGAAACCGGAAACCCTGAGCAAAATCTCACAAAAAGCTCTCCTAATATATTTGTGTTTGTATTTATTTATATGAAGGTATACGACTACGACTTGCCTCCCCGAAATCCAACCAATTTCGCCGGAACGGAAATAAAAATTCTACTGCGGCAGCGGGCAATTTGGGAGGATTTATAGCCCATAAGGGGGAAAGCGGAAAAAGTATGCGTATTACAGAGTAGCTGGCACTGTACTGGCCCAAGTTATTAAGATAAAACTAGAACTTGGGGGAAAGAAGAATAAGGAACCAAGTAAAGTTGGAAGCTGGCCCATGTCGTTTTGGATTCGGTTTCGGGTTTCCATGACGGTTTTTGAGAGCCCCCCCTGGTCTGGTTTGTCTCCTCTGTTGGCAGTGTGTAGAACTTTGATCTGGGTTATCGAACTTGCTTTCTCCCTCTTTCTCGGTCCCTGACTTTTCCAGTTTCAGTCCTGGTCCAGTACAGATTCTATGACTACCCGGAATGGTTTCGGGGAGATGTCTATCAGATTAAGTGTCCCCGGAGCTATGGCAAACATACTACCTATTCCTATATAGGTCATTTCGTTAGCCAGAGCGCCCATTTCAGAAGCTTATCGCCGCTTTACATCAACGCTTTGGCGAAACGATGGACTATAACGCAGCAGCTTTTAAGGCTACAACGTATGACCCATGGAGAGACTTTCCGTGGTGATATGAACCTAGAGAAAATCAAGCTAGGACCTATTCCAAAAAGATTGAAAGATATACAATTAAATTTAATTCTTTTAAATACATTTCTTGGTTGATGTGATGTACAGAAAAATTTTTTTCCTTACAGCTCCATTAGACTGGTTCAATTTTTTAAGCTTCCAAAAATCAAACGCACTACATGACAACATTTTATCATGTTATCTCCAACAGCTTCTAGAATGCACCTATTTCAATTAATTCTAAACTTTGTTTTTAGCAAATTTACCCTCTACTATCAAGTTTCGTTCTATTTTTACTTACTTCTTGTGCGAAATGTTGCAAAAAATGTTTATCTATCAATTTATTCTAAAGAACAATTTTTGACAAACAGTTGGCCAAAGCTACAGCTAAGAGAAAGTTAAAAACATGAGAAAATTGGAAATGGACTGATGGAATTATATTTTTGGTAGCTTCAAAAATCATTGCTCCATGTGATTTTCGACCTTTAAAAAAATTTTGGATAAATTTTTTGAAAAAGACAATTATCTTAATTTAGTTTGGATTGACTTTTTTAAAAAGAAAATTATCTTAAATTAGGTAGAAGATATGAAACATAAACTCCATCTGAAGGTGGGGTTGAGAAAGATACTTGACCTACAAAATTATTTCTTTAAGAATTTTTAAGAGTTAAGTAGATTGTTCCCTTCAGGTGTGGTTATTGTATCATTATTTATGTACCACATACTGATTTGCAGCTTATACAGCTTATCTGCAGATCATCAGCTACCAGTACCTACTAGATTTAACCCTTCGTTTCATAAAGTTACAAATATGCAACAATTAATTAAAACTGTTCTAAACTTCACATTTAGCTAAAAAGTAAATTTTTTTTCGATGGGAACAATATTTATAATTTCAAGATCACGTTCAATTAAAAAAAAATATTTTTAGTGTTTATAGGAACCAAAAAAACACACTTGAATCTGAAAAATATGGAATGTGGAAAAAGCCTAATTTTTCAAATTTTTGGCCTAGTGTAATTCATATTGAGAATTTTTTTTCGACTCAAAAAAAATATTTTCGTATTCCCACTAAAGTAATTTACATAATAAACAAAATTTGAGTTTTTTTTTTGTTTTTTCTCTGATATAATGGGTTTTCAATAACTGTTGCAAATATGCAACACCATGCAACGGTAGTACCCTAGGTAGTTATATGGGTTCCATAGTGTGTTTTCGAAACTTGCATCGTTAAACAGTGTATTTGTTTCCCGATGACAATGTTTTCGTTATAAATGATTTATTATCATGTTCAGGCCGTATTAAGAGGGGGGGGGGGATGAGAAAAATTGCCCCCCCCCCTGAATAAAGAGGGCCCCCGAGGTGAAAAAAATAAAAGTTTTGCTCTAAACCGTTATCAAAACTAGATAAATATTATAAAAAGTTCAAAATTTATCAAACTTTAAACAAGGACGGGTCCGAATAATTAACTTATTTGGGATTTGTAATTCAGCGTATGTAAAACACATTATTTTGATTTTTTTTCCGCGGCCCATTGGTATAACAAATACATATTTTGAATAAAAAAAAATGTCGGATGCCTTCACAACTTGCAAAATAAGCATATACCAATTTTCAAAAGTTCTATATTATTCAACGTGATTCAAACTCAAGCACGGGGCTTTATCCAGAGAGTTTAAAAATCTAAAAACAAACAACGAATACGCTTTTTTATTTTTCCACTTGAAAATTCAGTACTATCTGCAAACATTCGATAACCGAGGTTTGAAGTATTGTTTTGCTTTTTTTTTTCTTAGAGATGAAGGAATGATTTGATTGAAAATTACAATGCTCATTATTTTTTACTAAAGTATGAGCCGTTTCTTATTATCAATCGACGAAAAATGCTCTTTATTTATACTATTTAACCTTTTCCTGGAAGCTCTGGAAGTTGATTTTAAATTGAAACTTTTTGTTCTCGAATTTAGTTTTATTTTTATTTCTTTTTTATTCTTAAACTGATTTCAAGTTTGAATTCTAATTTTAGAATCATGTTCCAAATTCTAATGCTCATTCCGAAGAAATCTTTATTGTTCTTTTAATTTTGCCAACAAATGATATTTAATAGGTTAATGTAATTTGTAATTGGATCATTCCTTCAAAACTAAATTGAGACTTTGCTCTTCAATATCAAGTTTGTTTATTATAACTGGCATATAGTTATGGTATGATTTAAGATTAAGAATCTTTATCAGAACCAATTTAAATACGTTTTCGGAATTGATATGTGTTGATTTGTTCAAGGTTATGTTCAGAAAAGTTGTATAGGTAAGAAGCTTTCCATTTTGCCGCCGGTCGTGGCCTAGAGGATAGCGTTCCAGCCATCTAAGCCAGAGTCCATGAGATCGAATCCCGATCACGACACATATAGTGCTCTTTCCGTGGTCTGGTGGTAAGATGCTAGCCATAAAATCCTTGAAAGATGTACGCCTTAGAGTTAAGTAAATTAGATCTCTTCAAAGAAACATGAAGTTTCACTGAGATCCTATATGTGTGTGTTCGTTTTTTTAGCACCTTCAAGCAAACGTAAGAAATAATTTCCTCAGTAGGTGGTATATTATCGCATAACTACTCCTAGCTAATTTCTCGAGAGTCTTTGTAGTCTAGTGGATAAGCTGGTGCGAGTCTGGTTCCGATGTGCCAGGCTGGGTTCGATTCCCGGTATCGGCGAGACAACTTTTGGGTTCGAATCCCATAAGAAGCCGACAGGTAAGATGTGTTTCCTCTTATAACTGATTATATGAATGTTTAACCAGCTGCCAGCTGGCCAGGTATATGCACGGATGCCGGAATACCTCTAAGTAACCTGATTGACTCGTTCTTCCAAAATATACCTACATACGAAGCCATGGGGTCGGTTCCAGAATGCATGAGAGCACATACTTAGGCAGAAACTGCGGTGAATCCGTGCACCCATGGTGGAAAACCAACATACATAACTACTCCCAGATAAATTCTAAACTTTTTGGTGTCCAGAAATCTAGATTTGCGAAGTTCCTGTGCGAAAACTATGATTAGTGCAAAAGAAATTAGGAATAAGCATTTATTTCCAGTTGTCAAGTGTGAAGAAAAAAAGGTGTAACCATTTCATGTTGTTGCAAATATGCAACAATTAATATTTTTGCTAAATAACCGAATTATGTGAAAATAATATTTTTTCCTTATTTTTCCCTTCATGTATTCATTATTGCGCACTATTGAGAATTTTTTCGAGAAAAAATAAAAAATCATGAAATGAAGGGTTAAACATTTGCATTTCTTTCTCCTCGTTCTTCTGCGGAGCATCTTTTGAACGAGACTTCAAAACGAAAAAAATCTGGCTAGAATTCTGACAGGCGCCCGCTTAAAAGTTCGATTTGCAACTTTGTTGCGCACGATTTGACCACCGTTTTCTGTCAATTTTAACGAAGAAATGCTTTTTCCTCTTGTTTGCATGAATTTCATTTTGTTTCCTAGACAAACCAGATAAAAAACTGACCTTCTCCACCACTTCCGCAGTTGAAAAGCTTGATTATCCAAGTAACAATTTTAGCTATGTTATGGTTAGCACAACTTCGTCAGGACTATAGCACTAATCATTATAAAAAGCTTTTTATGCATCACCAGAACTCTGTAAAAGCTGAAATCTTTTTAAAACTATCCTAGAAACGTCATCGTGTCCAATTATAAAACTGCGATGAAATCATTATGCTGCAAAATATTGGTCACCAAAGCTTTTATAAAGCTTCTTGAGCTTCAAATACTTGACATGGCGTTAGTCAATCCATTGCATAATAGCTTTGTGATGATCAGTAAAATTACTGTTTAGTAATTAATAAACAATTACACGCGTAGTTTGAGTTCCTAATTTCTGAGTTGTTAATCGGTTAGTAGAATAAATGAGGACAGACTTTTCAAATGAAATAAATTGGGGATTGGTTGTGAACTATCGTGGAAGGGCTTAACTAGAAGAAGTCGAATCCCGCTATCTTACGCCATCTTGAAATTCAAGAAACCGGTTTCCACGTAAGTTTGAAATGCTGTTAATCACTAAAAATCGTATGAAAACCCCTCAATATAGGTATTATTATTATCAGTAATATACAGGTTTGAAAAGAAAAGAATTCAAGATGGAGTCAGAGAGCGAAATTCGACTTGTACTCGTTGAGCCCTTTCAACTTATACCCACATTCCATGCGATTTTCAGTCATTCACAGCATTTTCAAGTTTAGTGAAAGTTGCCATCTTGGATTTCAAGATGGCGTCAGACAGCAAAAATCGACTTGTACTCAATTCGATTTTAGCTGACTCATAGCATTTTTAAAGTTAATCGGAAGCCACCATCTTAGTTTTTATGATGGCGTAAGATTGCGAAATTCGATTGCTACTCGTTGAACCTTTCTTTCATTAAAAACACAGATTAGGTTTCATGCGTTTTTCAGTCATTTACTAGCAGAATGGATGTCGCCATCTTGGATTTTAAGATGTCGTTAGATTGAGAAATTTGACATCTACTTAAGCTCTTTCACCCAAAATCATGATTGTAGATGTATCATGAAATTTTCAGTACCTAATTTACAGCTTTGAAAAGAATAGCGAACGGCGTCATCTTGAATTTATAATGGCGTCAAGCAAAAATTTTTTTCACTTATTAGTTGAGCACTCTCATTCAAAACTCATATTTATACCTCTTCCGGTGATTTAAAGTATTTTAAAGATTTGTCTATAAATTTTTAATTAAACTCAAAAACAACACACATGACTTAACCAATCCAAATATGTGCAATCTAGCCTGAGTGTATCTTGTTTTGACATCTTGATCGAGACGTCACCTAATTTTATTACGGTTTTAAAATCAAGCTGTGATCCTTTATAAAACATGCAAAAAAGCTTGGAGCTAACTTCTTAGTTTATGTTTTATTGGAGTTTTACTAGAGCATTCAGCTTAACAGTATATTTAGTAAAAGCTTTATTTGCGTTTTCAGAACTACCCGAAAACAAATGTTTTAATCAAGAATTTAAGCATTTCTCGTGACCATATTAAAACAGTTATAAAACGAGCTTTATCTTCTCGTTTTTTATATTGATTTTTCTCGGTGATTTGATACCGAGAAAAATCAATCCAAAAACGAGAAGATAACAGCAACGGTGACTTAAACATTTGAAGAAGAAAAAACTAGCTTTAATAAAACCAAAACAAAACTTTCTAATGCTAGTTGGCTTAAACTGTGTTACTTGGGTTCACTCCTTACTTTCCTTCCCTTCATGGAATAAATCGTCTTAACATTTATTAAAATGTAAGCTCATCGTTAGATCCTGTAGATCCGCATTCATCCCAGAAACGTCAAATCGCGTAACTACAATGTATATTCATTCAATTTTGAGGTTTGATCGTCTATTTTCTAAAGTTTTCAAGTTCACTGTTTTCATTAGAAAAATTTGATACCCAAATTATAAAAAAAACCGCTGAATGGAATTGTTGAGAAAAAGTAACGTTCACAAGTATCACAAGTTTTTGACATTTGAAAGAATAATTTCTGAACGAACTTTAGTCATAGGTATCATAAATAATATTGATTTTTCAAAGCTCCCCAACCTTAACTCAATCAAAATTTTTCAAATTCTCCAGTACCTCGTTTTGACAAGTGTATGGTAATACCCTTCGATGCACAGGATGAATACGAAATTGATTATTTAATAATCATTGCACCCTTTTTAAGTAAAAATTCTGCTGAAAAAGTCGTCATTCTAAGAGATTTGTCACTATCAACCACTTGAAGTTGAATTATACTACCCATCCGTAATTTCTGTCTACTTTTTCATTATTGGTGTACATAAATCCAGAGCAATTAAAATACATTTGGATTTGGATTAATTTGAATAAATATACCCTTTTCTGTTAGAGCTTAGCAAAAAACAACAACTTGAAAAATATACATAGCTAGTTTTCGATATTTTACATTATTTGCAAATGTTAAAAAATTTTATGGAGCGAAGTTGTTGAAAAAGAATTCAAGTTACGTTGTTAATGTTTTTGAAATGTAATGTAATTTGAATTTTGATGTTGGTTTGTTTTTTTATTTTTATTTAATTTTTTATTTTTTTTTTATTTTTAGTAATAGCCAAGCAGTCTTTATAATCCGAACATAGAAATTTATTATTTGTCCAACGTTTCGGTGCTTGTTGGCACCATCTTCAGGGAAACTGAGAGAGTTTAATATAAATGTAAGATTTTAGTTAGAATAAAGGTGTTATAAATGTTCTAAGTGTTGTTTGGTCCTACTTACAATAACGTATCTGTCCTTTGTTAATTTACTTAAGATAAGTCTATTGTCACATTGCTGGTCGATCGGTAGTTGGCACATGCTGTAACGTCAAGTTATATGGAAATACATTATGAAAGTTTGAATTTGAAAAAACATAGATTGGTGTCTTACGGAACGAGATTTTGGTCGTTTGTCTATGGCGGTCACAAGCTACTGTGATATGTTTGAGCTTTGATCGATGGAAGTTTGTTCATTTTGTTCTATGTGTTCATTCTGTAAGCTTTTAGATTGATGTTCGAAGTGTTTGTACAATTTGCACAATTTGTCGAATATTGCAGCGTATGCAGTGTTGAGATTGTCAACATCTGTATGTTTGTTTCAGATGGCTGCAACGTTACACGATTTGTCTATGTATCGTGTGACCAACATCTTTTAAATAAGTGGTCGTGAATCTCGTTTTTAAGCTTTTTTTTTTTCCTCAGATTTAAGCTTTTTTTGCCTTGAGAGCATAGGAGACGAAAGTCTAAATCTGAGGAAAAAAGCTTAAATCTGTCAAAACGAGGGGAAACAAAGGGAAAATCTGAGAGATGTACTCCATACGGTTTGAATAGCGTTGCCGCCGTCTGGTTTGTTTACAGAATTTTTGGTCATGTAGATGTGGCACATTTCCAAAAATTCTAGATTTCTATGGCGTAGTGTACTATCAATTATTTTGGTGTTTGAGAGTTCGAATCTATGTTTACTTTTTATACAGTGTTCTATAAGAGCAGATTTTTGCATGAGTTTGTCTAACATGGGGGCTGTGTTGGAGTATGTGTTAACTATCTTGTCTAACTGGTTCATTAGTGATCTGTGTCCTGATATTCTGTCGCTTAATCTCTGTCGGGTGAGGCCAATGTATTGGTGGTCGCAATCTTTGCACGGGATAGAGTAGATGAGCTTAGAGCGATCATCGTTTGGTACTGGATCTTTTATGTTTGTGTATATGTTGCCTATGGAATTAGTTTGTTTACTGGCGATTTTGATGGACGGATAGCAGACGGCGGCAACGCTATTCAAACCGTATGGAGCACATCTCTCAGATTTCCCCTTTGTTTCCCCTCGTTTTGACAGATTTAAGCTTTTTTCCTCAGATTTAAACTTTCGTCTCCTATGCTCTCAAGGCAAAAAAAGCTTAAATCTGAGGAAAAAAAGCTTAAAAACGAGATTCACGACCACTTATTTAAAAGATGTTGGTCACACGATACATAGACAAATCGTGTAACGTTGCAGCCATCTGAGGCAGTTTCGGTTGGTGATGGTAGTCTGGCGGTGGCGGTGGTGTTGGTATTGTTCGGCAAATTTTTACGATTTTCAAACGGGTATGATCTTAATATCTTTCTGAGGCTATCCAAACTCCTATATATTAAAACTAGAGTTTGTTCTTCATATCAATTATATGTGGTCACCAATACCAAATCGAAAAACATTAGAAAATGTGTAATGGAATTTATAGATAATGTGTCATGACAAATATATTATACAATTTTGATCCTTCAAAAATTGTAATTGTAATTGTTTTTTTTTTCATTCAGTTCAGAACCTTTTTCGTAAAATTATATGAGGCCCCAGTGCCAAATGAGTTTAAGTCAAGGCTGCCAGAATTTTATCAGAACGTATCTGTCCAGTTTTATCTAAAAACCTTTGCAAAATTCGAGCATTTGATTTCAAAATTGTCAACCAAAATCTGAGCAAAATCCGGGAAAATAGGGTGAAAATCTGGAAATTACTCATCAAAAATATTGGAAAAAAATTAAAAAAAACTTTTTATCAGAATTTATTAGCTGATTTAAAATTGTAAAAACCTTTCATGATTATTTTCTTCCTATCTCAAAAATTTTTGTTGTGAACGCATAAATAAAAAAATAGTTGTTACAAGAGAATTGTTTTTTCATTGTTTAATTTGAGAATAAAACTAACAAAATAAACCCTGTCAGATCCGGAACTTTCTAAACTTTATATTTAATATCTGGGCAAATCCGGATAAAACGGGGCAATCCGGCAACTTTTGTATAAGTGCAAAAATGATCGAATTTGAGTAAATTGATAATGCCAATCGATTCTCCATGTAACAAATTAAATTTTCTGATTATTAACATTTTTTGAATTATATTTGAAAACATTGGAAAATGTGTGATGGAATTTACAGATAATGTGTCGTGTCAAATATCATACAATTTTGATCCTTCAAAAATTGTAATTGTAATTGTTTTTTCATTAAGTTACGGTACCTTTTCGTAAAATTATATGAAGCCCCCAGAGTCAAATGAGTATATGTCAAGGCTGCCAGAATTTTATCAAATCGTATCTGTCCAATTTTATCTAAAAACCTGGCAAAATTTGAGCATTTGATTTAAAAATTGTCGACCAAAATCTGAGCAAAATCCGGGAAAAATAGGGTCCAAATCTGGAAATTTCTCATCAAAAATATTGAAAAAAAAAGAAATGAAAAAAAAATTTCATCAAAATTTATTAGCTGATTTAAAATGGTAAAAACCTTTCAAGATTATTTTCATAAAACTTGCTCAAAAAATTTTGTTTTGAACGCTTAATTAAAAAAAAGTTTTTACAAGAGAATTGTTTTTTTTATTGTTTAATTTGAGAATGAAACTAATAAAATTAACCCTGTCCAAATCCGGGCTTTTCCAATAAAATCCGTATAATCGCGTAGGATCAGACTTCCAAAACATTATATTTAATATATGGGCAAATCCGGATAAAACGGGGCAATCCGGCAGCCTTTGTATAAGTGCAAAAATGATCGAATTTGTGTAAATAATGCCAATCGATTCTTTATGTTTCGAATTATGTTTTCTGATGATTATTTTTTTTAAAATTATATTTGTATACTTTTATATTCGAAAGAAAATTGCAAAGGAATAGCACATTTATTGAAAAAGGTCATACACAACAATTAAAAACCGTGTTTTCTTGAAATTAGTTTTCATACACTTTTGCCCCTATGACTAACATCATTTCAAAGAGATTTTCAGGTCTGTGTTTTGAATTTAGTTAGTGTAGATTCAAATATATTTATCCAAATGGTATTTCCAGACCTAGATAAACGTTCAATTCTCACGTTTTTCTCTTTTTCAAAAAGAGCTTCGCAGGCCACAAAAAGTTGGTCGCGGGCCACATGTGAAATTCTTTGAAATGAATTCTTAAATATCAGATTCAAAATTCAGGTAAAATTACTTGTTTTTGTCAAATACAATTAATCGTGGGATTGCCATTTGTCCCACAAAAACTAATTGAAATGACTAAATTTCATACTTTAAAAAATTGATGTATTGTTGAATCAGCCGAAACATAAGGTTGATATGGACATATCATTATATCAGACATGTTTTTTCGCGTTTTATAAATCACCTTCTGTCTGAATCAAAAAATTAATTGTTAGAAACTAAACAAGTATATTTATTTATGACTGAAGTGATGCGTATTTTAACCAATTTTGCCATGTTTCTTGCTTCGTGACGTCTTATACAGCTTTACCATTAGAGTGATCCAAATGACCCGACTTTTGAATAAGTTATGCGGTGCAGACTTAAATTAATCCTAGACCTAGTACAAGATCTCATGTCAAATTTGGGCACGATCGGATCAAGGGAAGGGGTCGCTCAACGAGCTTAAAGTTTGTATGGGAATTTGGAGAAACATGAAAACCCAGTTTTTCATCTATAATTTTGGTTCCTTTCGGCTGATTTCTTTTGAATAATTTCAGAATTTAATTCTGATTAAAAATCACTTTTTTGAATTCATATTTTGAATATTTTTACCTTATTTACTCAATTTGACTTTATCAATACCTACTTGAAAATTCGTAAATGCCAAACTTGAGCTTCATCTGACGACGGTAAAAGGCTGCACTAAATCTTAAGTGTGAAAGAAATCCTAAGTCATCGTGTTCTGAAAAGGAATAAAAAACTGATTTTTCACCAACCATTTTTTTTCTCTTAATCCAATCGATTGCTTTTCAATGGTAATATTATTAAAATTTAAACCAAGACAAATATTTTAACTGAAGATCGCATCACGATTGGAGCTATTACAAAAAAGTTATTGCGATCCATGGATTGTATTTTTGGCCGCCAATTTATCGACTAACGCATATTTCATACGATGTACTCAATGAAATAAAACTATGGAATGAAGTCAAAAGGGACTCCATAAATTTTATTTCCAAATGTCAATAAATCAGTTACTGTTCATTATTTCCTGAGGCTTATCAGAATATGATCCTCCTCAGTGTCATCAAGCCCCCTTTTATAGCTGGTAAGATAAATAGTTTTCTTTTACCATTGATCGATCGCTAACTTGTTTATACGACATTGTTTTTCGCTCGAAAATCCTTCAAGATACTACAAGATACAACGATTTACACTTCTGTTGTTTCGATGTCAACTTTGAGAAGTGAAGCTTTTCTTACGAAGCAACTTTGCAAACTATGCTTTTCTTTTGAGGGAAAAAAATTTCTTACAAGCATCGGGATGCATCCGGGAAGAACTTTTCCTCTCCCGACATGAATTTTCTCGGAAATCGCGCCACCTAACAAGATTAACTCCCGCCTGGGATGCTGTCAACCGCCTTCGGACGAACAACTCCGACGCGCCAAAAGAACAATCAAAAACGAATAAATCTCATCTCCTCTCGCCTTCAGTTTGGTTTTGGTGAAGTTGAATTATCCTTTTTCTTTATCCTTTGGCCGCCCCCGCCTGGAGGTTGTTTATTCTGTATACCCTTGGCTCGGAAAATCGGTGGGTTGTTGATTTTTTCCCCGTCTAATCCTTTCCTTCAATATTTTTTCTTCGACCCCAGACGGAAGGAAATTGCTTTTCCCGGTTACTTTTTTTTGTTGTTTTGCTTGCACACTCTCCGGGCGCTTGGTGTTTATTGGAAAAACTAATAAAAAAGCTCGCAGTCCAGTGTGCTTTTTTTGCATCTTCGCGTTGTTCAAATTTTTTCACTCAGATCCCTCCAACGCAGTGTAAGATTGAAGGAAAATTAAAACTAAACAAACTGAGAAATGAACTATCTTTTGAAAAAAACAACAGATGCAGATCGATGAAGTTGGGTCTGGGTTCCCGAAAAAAAAGCTCGGTGCATGAAGTGTACTGTAAAGTCGGAAACCCAGTGGATAGAAAACTAAAGAAGACAACATCTTTCGCAGACCCAAAATTCTATTTAGGATATAAATCAGCCTTTCTAACATTCACCTTCATTAAACGGTTTACTATCTCCAAAAAACTATTTTTTGACGGTCGTCATATAAAAAATTACAGAAAAGGAAACAGAGAATTTTGATTTCAAATTATTATGATTTTCTTATTTTTCCGAATTCGGGAAAAAAAATTCAAGAAAGCACAAGAAATATTAAAAGATTGACGTACTTCGAGCATAGATAGTAACTTAAGTTGTTTCTATTCAAGCAGGTATTTAAGAAGTTAACGACGACGCTAGAGATGATGGTGAATGGACGAACGGCGACGAAGCTGTCTGTTGAATGAAATTCGTTTTTACGAGCAAATTTTGCAACCCATCAGCTGCCAGTGTGCATATTTTGCATTTCTCGCGAAACGCTGGGAATTTCATTCGACTATTAAGAAAGTGCAAAACGTACCTTTACCCAATAGTACTTGGTCTGTAAATCTTGACGAGCCAGCAAAACACAACTCGTCGTAGCCTGAGGGGCGCACGAAAAGTGTAAGTGAAATGAATCTCTCAAACGTCAGCTTCGTAGTTTGGAGTTATATGCACCGGCATGTGCATTTACCGTTTACCGTTTTTTCCCCAAGCATCTTGTAGGGCTTATCGAAAGGTCGTTTCGTAGTTAGTCGTTTGAATAGCGTGTCAATTGGTTCGGTTGACAAGGTTCGAAAGTGAAAACTTCACAGAGGTAGTTTGACAGGTGCCTACATTTCCTGGGACTAGTAGAAATGAATGTGTCAGATACAAAAAAAAAAAAAATACTTTTTGTTACAGATGACGATAATCAGCTGCGATATGAGTGTCGTTTTTTTCTTTTAAAATTGATTCTCTTGCGTAAACAGCACTAAGAGAGCATTTAATCAACACCAATAAGTTTGAGCTTTCGTAACACATGTCATTCTTGTGTCAATTTGCGCCATTTTTGTATCAATTTTATAAATTTTTGTGTCACTTATGTAACATTTTTGTGTTATTTTTGTCATTTTTGTGTCATTTTTGTGTCAATTTTGTGTCATTTTCTGTCATTTTTGAGATATATTTGTGTAATTTAAGAATAAATTTAGAGTCATTTTATGAGTCATTTTTTGTCAGTTTTGTAATTTTTGTAATTTTTGTCATTTTTGCCATTTTTGTCATTTTTGTCATTTTTGTCATTTTTGTCATTTTTGTCATTTTTGTCATTTTTGTCATTTTTGTCATTTTTGTCATTTTTGTCATTTTTGTCATTTTTGTCATTTTTGTCATTTTTGTCATTTTTGTCATTTTTGTCATTTTTGTCATTTTTGTCATTTTTGTCATTTTTGTCATTTTTGTCGTTTTTGTCATTTTTGTCATTTTTGTCATTTTTGTCATTTTTGTCATTTTTGTCATTTTTGTCATTTTTGTCATTTTTGTCATTTTTGTCATTTTTGTCATTTTTGTCATTTTTGTCATTTTTGTCATTTTTGTCATTTTTGTCATTTTTGTCATTTTTGTCATTTTTGTCATTTTTGTCATTTTTGTCATTTTTGTCATTTTTGTCATTTCGTTTTTGTCATTTTTGTCATTTTTATTTGTTTTTAATGTCACTTTTTTGTCGATTTGCTGAATCTTTGCACAGGTCAGATGTTTTGCCTAATCAATGAAATTTAAATGGTCGGTTTTCGAAATTTAACATATTTGCCTTCACAATGAAATGTATTTTCGAAAGGTTTTATTGTCTACAAAACTGAAAATTATGTAGAAATAAATAAAGAATTAAATTTATAAAAACAGTTTTGTATTTCTGAAAACCAAAGAAATACAAATGGGATCAAAAATATTCTATTTACAAATGACTTTACAATTGTTTTTCAGAAAATTTGACGATTTGACGATTTGAGTGATGTAATCTATCAATATTGTATAGAGAGCAATTTCCTTCTGAAAATGATGAGCAGAATTATAATCTTCTCATCATTTTCAGAAGGAAATTGCCCTCTACTCAATATTGACAAACAGATTACATCACTCCCAAAGTTATTCAATAGCAACAGCAGTAGCTCCATCGAAAAATAACAACGCCCCCAAACACCCAAAAAGTATGAAAAAAAGCGAAACTAACCACCCAATTAGCATAACAACCTTGAATTGTTCACACCATGAGCACGAAGTTCATCTTCTCACCGAAAAGTCACCCGGAAAGAAAAGCCAGAAAGAAAGAAAATTAAAAAAAAAAAAACATGAAAGAACGAACTTTGGAAGCAGAGTAGAAACACACCCACGTCCAATTTGGAGGAAACAACATTGCCAAAATTTAATAACCGGTACCCACCGAACTGAAGCTTTTCGGGCAGGAAGGTTGGCACCCAGAATTGGTGGGTAAAGTTCGAGGGCAGCAATTTTCGAACCGCGACACGACAACAAACCGCCTTCCACCGAAACTTATTGACTCATTTTGTCGCTGCCTCCCCCGAGTGGAATTTTGTTTTCGTTTTCTTGTGTCGATTTCTTATCTGGAAATAATGTGCAAATGAAATTCTTACTTTGTGGGTGTGTTTCTCCGAGGAAAAGGAAGCCCGCGATGTCGGGTGAAGTGAGAAACGACCAACACGTGCCGGGAAGAGAAAAAAAAATAAATTTAAGAATCTTGTTAGTGAGCAACGTGATTGTGAAAAATGGCGAAATCGAATAAAAATAACATAATAGAGAAAATCTTAATAGTAGAACTAGAAAATTCGGCAATTTTTTTTGAAAATTATAACAAAATACGAAAACGAAGCAGATTATTTTTTTTAAATAAAAAATTCAATTTCGTTGACCATTTTAAAACCTTTTTTGTACAAACTAATAGTCATCTTCTAAGAACCGGTTTTTTTTGTCTAATTTGAAAAACTTTGGCGTCCTATATTTGAATCTTTTGCCAGCATTAGGCACAATTTTCCCGTATGTTTGGATAACGTGCCGCTATTAAGCCTACCCCCATTCTGATAGTAAGTTTAAAAAAGAATCAGATTTGAGTGAAATCAATCATTGACAACTAATGAACCAACAAACCTACATGAAAGACAAAAACTGATTTTGAATTTTTTTTATTTTCATCTAATCAATCAAACAATAATCTTTAGCCTAGATATTCTTATTTCAGAGATTACAAGTATTTCTGACAATACTAAAAAAATTTTATAAAAATATTTCATTTAATTGAATAAATTTGCCGAAGACTGCAAAACGATTGGATTTTTGATTCAACTTCTTTGAAAATTCTTTCAAATTCTCGCAATTTGCAGAATGCTGAGAGGTTAACAAAAAATTCTATGACTTTGTTTGTTCACAAAAGTCAATATTACTAGCGATCTTGGGGAACGTTGACCAGTTATTTAGAAGAAAATTCGTAATTTTTGTACTGTATCCGTGTACTGTTCTGTCAAAAAAGCGTAGGATTTTTTTATATTAGTTCCATAAACTTTCAAAAGTTATTACAAAAATGGATTTAGGGCATTCAAATCAATCAAGATTAGCTCTTGAATTATTTGCTCCTCGGAAAAATGTCAATTTTGTGGCCTTTTGCAGTTTTCAAAACCCTTTTGAATGTGGAGTTTAGTATTAAGAAGAAAAAAAAACCCATAATATAATTCAAGCTGAAGTTGGGTTTTTGAAGAATACTTTATAAAAATTTAAAAATTTCTATGACTTAAACGAGTTTTTTTTAGAATCAAAGTGACTAGTAATAAAGAAATAGGTATTGTAAAACGTAGTAGAATTGATCGCTTTTTTCAGTGTTTCTCGATTTTTTTTTCTTTCTAGTGGAAAGTGGCATGTTTCATATTTTTAAAACCAGTATTGGACGCCTATGAACATGGTAAACATGGTTGCAGAAATTTATAAGACTACTTTGAAATTGATTGAAAAATCGATTTCGTCTCTGTTAAGAAATCGATGCTTTGGGGCAACATTGATCAGTCTCTATTTTGACGGTTTTAAACAGTTC
Organism: Uranotaenia lowii; assembly: GCF_029784155.1. Taxonomy (NCBI): domain Eukaryota; kingdom Metazoa; phylum Arthropoda; class Insecta; order Diptera; family Culicidae; genus Uranotaenia; species Uranotaenia lowii. The sequence goes on from NC_073693.1 coordinate 322,800,850, forward strand.
TCTTGATCATACAGGATACAAAACACCTTCATAATATTCACAAATGCTAGTAATCGATAAACTAAAGCAGTTCGTGTGAACAACAATTAAAATCGAAAGATGGACAATGATGCTGCTTAAATTAAGGGGCTAATTTTTTTTACATTACTTATATCATTTTAACAAAAACAAAGAAATTTTACCTACATTCAATTCCCTTGGCCCTCGCACTATTCCCCTTTTATTTTTTCCTTCAAACTTTACCATTTGATAGGGTTTCTAGCCTTTTGTCCTAGACTGGCTTACTCTTGGAAAACGTCCCTAGTTTTTTAAATATCAAAAATTTACCTCAAAATAAAACAAAAACTACACGAAAACTATAAATTTACGTAGGAAAAAGTTGAACTGTTACATGAATCAACCTGCTGCCTCTGAACGCTTTGATTTCATCAGGAAGGGTGTTTGTTAACGAGCCTTCAAAAAATAGATATTTCATGATTTTTAATTAAATATTTTTACTTACATTTGAAATTTTCAAAAACCAACCAAGTTTTTCCCAATTTGAAACTAAAAATGTAGGTTTTTTCACGTAGAAAAAAGTTTCAAGATATTTTAACTTTAGACTTAGTTATTGATGATTGTGTGGAAAAAAATCATGTTGGTCAAAGCTACCTCGGTGATCAATATTATCCTGTTTTACGGTACTAAGTTAAAGATGTTTTTTTTGCTTATTCTGTTGACTAGTGAGTAGTTAACAACTGTCATATGACTACCAGCTTATTGATGTGTTGAATCAGTATTTGATGAATGATTTTTGAAGTTTAAGTGGTCTGAACTTGTTTAATTTGCTTTCTTTTTAATGCGACGAAAACTACACCAATTGGGTGTTATTCGACACCTTATTCGTACCTATCGGAAGAAGGCAAGAGAGCGCAAGATTTGGCTCTCATAGCCTTCAAATCGTTGCCAGCGACAATATTTTCCAGTTCTCTTATTGCTGAGTATTACTCAATCCCCAAATGGTTTGTAGCCATCTGGATGAACTGCTGGCTGCAGAGAGAACATGGCGATAATTTTCTCATTTGAAGCACGCGCGGGAGCAAATCCATTTCGAAATGTACAAACATGACGAACTTTCTATCATATGCAATTTAAACTGACTTCAGATGACATTGTATACGATATACTAGTATTCGCAACACCATTGTAAACGACTTAAGTTATCATTTCTGATACGATTTCATAATTGCTGGGTAATTTTTAAATGCCTTTCTGGGTTAAGTAGTTTTTCGTTACTGCGGTAAATTCATTTTTGAACCGAAAATTTCACTTAGAAAAAATCTACAGGTAAAACCCCTATTTTCGCTCAAGGGATAGTTGACATATTCTCTGCCACATGTCATTCCATCCAATAGTTGTTTTTTTTTCATCCTCCTTTCAAAGAAGTTCTTTGTCTTGTGATGGGAATGCAAATGGGAAAGGATATTGGAAATGAGAACCCCTTTGTTTACTTAAGCCAATAACGTTTAAATGTCGAGATGATACAATTATGTAAAGTCTTTTTCACATAGAATCTGGTCGGATAAAATAGATCATTTCTCCGCAAAGAAATAACGTACAACAAAATGTCATTTTGTAGGGTTTTGTAGCACATTAAGGAAAAAAATACATAAAAATCATTCGTCAGCTTTTCGGATGAATTTTCAAACTTTTTGTGTGATACCACCCACCATTTTATGAACAGAACTGCTGGTATCCTCATTCGCCCTCTTGTTCCACCACTTTTCCATTTGAGCGGGTTTTTCATGGTTCTGCCACACTTCTTCAGGACAGTTTGGTAGACTGATACTTTTTTCAACAAAATCGATCTTGTTCTCCTTGTTCTAGACATCCCGGCTGTAGTGGCAGCTTGCCAGGTCTGGCCAGAACTTCACCGGACCTTTGTGGGACCGAATGAATGGCAAAACCCTCCTCTTCTGGAGACATTCTTCTTTGTAGACATTTCCATTCATTGTGTCCCCAATGATGAAAATCTTAGTCTTCTTCTCACAACTACAGATCCCTTGCCAAATCATCAACTTACGAGCAAATTTATCTGCAAAAGCAAACTTTAATCTACCCGCAACATTCCCTTTACGCTTCGCAAGGTAAAATTTGTTACCCAGTATTTGTCCAAAACCATTTTGACGTAAGTTTCGTCGTCCATCAAAATGCATCCGTTGTACTTGGTCAACACTTTCTCGTACAACTTCCTTGCCCTTGTTTTGGAAACCAGGTTTTGTTTCAGCGTCCTGTTGGGGTTTTTGCTTGCATGATACGACCGCAAGCCTTCTCGCAAACAAATTCGTCGAGCTGTACTGTGGTTCGTCTTTAACTTTTTCGCCAAATCACGCAAGGAGATTCCAGGATTATTTTGAACTGATCGAATTACCTTTGCTCGCAGCTTCCGGTCATATGTTCCACTTTTACGCCTGGTTTGTTTTGCTCGATCCACCGTAAGGGTCTCTCGGTAACGTTGCAGCACCGAATTTACAGTCGATTTAGGATATTTCAGGAAGTTCGCGATCTGACCACGTCGGTTTCTCTACGTGAGTGTGCAGAATTTTCTCTCGCCTTCGCGTTCCATCGTCGATAACTTTTGACTGACTGCTTCAATCTTGATGAAATTTTCACCACTAAGTAAACAAACCATCCGGATCAAAAAACTGTCAATAGATTCACGATGTGACAACTAGGGGCGCTGCAGTAAATTAAAAGATGCGACCTGATTCTATGTGAAACAAACTTTATGTGCATTTGTAATATTGTTTAATTATCCTAGGAAAAAATGTTACCTCACATACCTAGTTCGAAAAGAAGAAGATTAGAAAATCTGCAAAAAATATGAGTTTTCAAGCCGCAAAAATGAATCAAATTTGTAATGGTTGGGAAAATGTGAAGACCCCCGGCGTGAATTGTCAGATAATAGAAAAATTCTCCATGATTGTTCTATTCATTATATTATGGAAAATTAATAATTCTTTTAGTCGAATCATAAACAAAATATTCACTTCACATTATTTTTTACATGGTATGATTAAACTGCTTATTATCACAAATCTTCAGGTCAGCTAAAATCGTTTTCGTTGCCGTTAAATGAATACCTGGAGTGGCCTTCAGAAGATTGATTCGCCAAGCTCATTTTTATTCTACTTTGTAGAATTCCATAACTTTATTTTATGATTTGTAATCTTATGTTTTTCTGTGCTTGAAAATCGCAAACTTGCTAAGAAAAATCCTCCAACAAGTTCGACTATCGTTTCCCAACATCAAGTGCTTTATTGAAATGGGCACATAACTTAAAATCGCATATCAATAATAAAATAATAAAATCCCATGGCAAGTGCTTAGCACAGCAGGACAAATCGCTTTCGCAATCGCTTCTCGGTCTCTGCTGTTCGTATGCTAACGACCGTTAATAGCTGCTGCGTTCGATCGACGACATCCAAAATGCCTACATAATGGAAAAATGAGTAAATTGGTACACCTCTGCCATTAAACAACAGAATGTGCAGGAAAAAAAACTACCAAAGTCAAAGAGCCCGATCATTGCGTCCGATTCGTTGTCGTTTTCGAGTTGAGTCGAGTACCTACGACGAGTTGTTGTTCGATTAACGCGGAGAAGACAAATATCAAAAGGCACCTCACCTGAAAAATCTAGCGATCGACGGAGAGAGAAGTAAACAAAAAAACACACTAAACCGGAGTTTAAGTTCGAAAACTGGTATGCCGAGGTCATCGATTTGCTGGCAGTTTTTTTTTCTATCTTTTCTCAAAAGGCAACTTCAACGGCACCTCCAAAGTCCAGAACGCTCAGGCGAATTTTGCGGCGACGGCCAACTTTCAGCTCAGCACCAATCGATCAGTCAAATGAATTTGTAAATAGAGAGAAAAAAAACTACTGATCGGCGAAAAAAGCGAAAAAATCGTGCCTTGCGGGGGTGAAGGGGAGAAATCGGATTTTGGTGTACCCCTGAAGGTTTTTTTTTATTTAATACGAATGGATTGGTCGTGTGTTGTCGAAAGCTTTGTCAGTTTGTGGAGGTAGATATGCGAAAATATGCTGGAAACGACACCTGACTCTACGAAAGTTACCTCGCGTGAGAATTTTGGACGTTGCCAAAGATTTGGGATGTATGTATCAATTTAAGCTATTAGCACCGTGCCAATTGAATTCTTTCGACCTGAGTCATAAATGGAAGAGATAAAGTATTTGGGTGGTAGATTTATTGGCTAAAACACATTCAATACAGGAATGTGTAACTCAAAATTATGAATTCTAATCTCAAAATTGTTTTTGAAGTTGTTAAACTTCAGATAAAAAAGAAATTTGTTTATGTGTGAAAACTATTTTGAAAAAAAAAACAAATAGAAAATCTGTTCCATCCCTTCAATATCTTGATGGCAAATTGAAAGGAAATGGAAGCACTGGCTGTGCTCATTTTGATCCAAAAATTCAATATATCTACCTACGTTAATCGGCTTCAAAGCAATCGAAAGATTCCCATTAATCCAAACACGGTATAAGAATAGTTCAGATACTGGTATTTCAATAGCAACTTACTATCTTCTTCAGTGAGCATTTTCGAAATCTTTCAACGGCTTTGATTCAGTAGAGTTATTAAAAAAAGTTGGCTCAAAACACATTTTATAATTAATTAATCCTTTTTTGTTGTGCTTATTTTCAATATATTTTTAACTGACAGTATTTGAACTATTTCCTTTTTCGTTTTTCAGATTCTTTCAACAATTAAATACAACTTCGATTCAAGCTCTAAGGATATTTGATTGGAGGTAAGATTATCAATTATTAAGATCTGTACTCTATTTTGGTCTAATTTTATTTTTGAACGTCAACAGCTCATTTTTTATTATGTTAAGAATTTAGATTTAGTGTGGCCACAACATTTTCATTTTAAAATTCCCGGTTTTCCCGGTCACAAATTTATGATTTGTTCAAGGCTTTGATTAATTGTCTAATTTTGTCAAAATATAACAAAATTTTCAACAGATTTCATTGATTTTTTGCTTTATCACAGTCATATCATTAAACATTTAGAGGAACTTGATTCTATTTATGACTTTCATCACATTTTCAAAAATTTCAGCAAACATTTTTGTAGCTATATTCTTATTCTGTTTTGACAATGACAATGTTTTCCAGTTCTCTCGTTGCAGAGAGAACAATACGATGAATTTCTCACTTGAAGCCCGCGCGGGAGTAAATTGAATCCAAAATTTACAAACATCCCAGGTAACCACCAAGCATTAGTATAAGCAGTAAATCAGCATTATATCTGCATTTCCGCTGCTTGTTGTAGTATATAAGCATTTGAAATGCATAGTTGTTTTAAATTAGCATGTGATATTCTATTTAAAAGCTTTTAGTCAGTAAAAAGCTTTTTGAATGCACAATACCCATAAAATAGCGATTTCAATGCTTGAATAATGCAATGAAAAAAATATTTAAAATCGCATTTTGGATGCTGATTAAAAACAGCTATGCATATTAAATGCTAACAGACTGCAAGAAGCAGTGGAAATGCAGATATAATGCTGATTTATTGAAGATGCTTATTTCTGGTTTGTGGGTACCGTAAACCGTAAAGGGTTTTGTAAAACGGATTGTTGGGCGAATAATAATATGTGTCTTTATTTTACACAAATGTTTTCATTATGATGTTTAACTTAAACAGTTTGCTGAATTCTACCTAGGTGTTCAGTTGGTTGTTCATTCATAATCGTATCATAATGTCTAGGTATAATCAAACAAAACAACTTCAATACCAACGTGCCTGATTTATACCCATTCTTTCATATTTATAGATGGCATGTTTTTCTTTGTGTACAGATGTTTGTTTTGAATATTTGAAGAGTGATTAATATTGTGCATATAAGAAAAATGGATCGTTCAAAAAGTGGGAAAATATCATCAAAAGTGGTTCATACAATCGAAATTTGAAGCGGTATAGTGAAATAGATGATTCATCGAACAGTGATCTTGCCAATCCTTCGGGCACACCAAACACTTTGTTGAATACACCGTCAACAAGTACTTATCCACTTCCAACATCATCTTCAACGCAAGATGCTCCAGATGTAACACCTTTGGATACGTCCTCAATACCTCTATTGAATTACGATGACGATGCCTTAGATACGAAGGAGGACGCAGAACCTTCAGAAGAAGATTATTATAGCCCTAACGATGAATCAAATGGCCACGATAGAATAATTGAAGTTGAGTCAGACCTTTAACGTTTCTTCGTCAATGGAGTTTGGTGTTCAAAATATCCCATTCCGCGCTGAAACCTCTTCTATCACGTTTATCGCAATATGATTGCATGCTACCTACGGAGCCACGGCGTTTACTGGAAATCCCTCGAGAAACTGTCAAACTATAATTATTTTCTGTTATATGTGAAAGTAACTGTCCATAATTTTTCAGGAACCGTGAACTTCAATGCTTTTCATGGATATTTAAAATACACCACCGTTGGAGAACGTTAAAAGGATTTAAATGTAAACACTTATCCAATAAAGAGTGCACCTAAGCGAACAGATACCGCATTCCGTAGTAAAATCTACGATGGACATTATCAGACCTATAAGACTCGCGAAAATGGAAAAATGAAAAAGGTGTCACACTGTTTAAAGATGGACACAACCCAGGTAACCACCAAGCATTTAAAACAGCACGTAAGTTGCACTATATACGCATAAACGGCAGGAGGATTAAAGCTACTAAGCATTAAATAAGCATTTATGTAGCCCTGAATGCTACTCAAATGCAGGTGAAGTGTTGTTTATATGGAACAAAAATATCATGTTCCATCAGGTCTTCTCTTATAGCTCAGCGGATAAAGGAATCGTCCGTTGATATTGATGTCGCTAGGATCCAGGTTCGAATCCCGTTCCAGGAGGAGGAACAGCAACTCCAAGAGTTTTCTCCACACAAGGGTGGTATACAATGGTGAAAGGTCGAGTGAAGAAAGAAAGGGTGATATGCAGCAAAGAAAGAGAGGAGTGGGTCGGTAAAGAAGAACACGAGATAAAAATATCTGTGAGTGGTGATCACAGGATTTTTTTTAAAAGAAACGGCGAAGCGTGAAATCAGCATTTCAAATGCTTTTTAAATGCCAAGTTGGGAACATTTGTAGGGTTTAGCACTAAAGTAGCCGTATATTTTGCCAAAACCTGCATTTGAGTAGCATTCAGGGCTACATAAATGCTTATCTAATGCATACCGTCAAACGGGGCATCATGCAACAGCGGGGTTCGATGCAACATTTATATAACACTACAATGAATCAATTTTTAATTTAATGTATTGTAATAAAGTTACCTTTTAATGATAACAAAATGATGATGACATAATTTCTCGCATCTTAAGCTAGTTGTCTTAAGTTTTTTATTTTCATGTAAAATTTGAAAAATCGAGTTATAAATGTACAAATTTTTACATTTTTTGATGCCGAAAAAAACTTTACCCAGTATGACGGATCGGCTTGATAAAATTACCTACAAACTTTTTACAGGTTTCCTCATGTTATACCAACATTGTTGGTGTAAAAATATTTTTCGAACAATTACCCAATTTTTTAAAATGAATATTTTTAAAATTCAGTTAGGTGTCTGGGGTTAAATGCAACAAAATGCAAATCAAAGAAATACCTTGTAAATCTCGTTTCCATGTGCTGGAATATGAATGTTTTGCATCACGCGTTTGTAAACATTTAAATTTCATTCATCCAAGCATTTATTTTTATGATTTCAGCTTGTAGAATTTTTCGTAGTATTATTTAACCCCTAAATGTATGCAGCATCCTTATTTTAAGAAAAAATGTAAAAATTTGTTTTTACAGACCCAAAAACTACTGCAATTGATGTTGTCATGCGTAATGGTCTTTAAGGCATCGCAAATATATTAAAAACTATGAATTTTCGTACGTGTTAATAAGCTTTTTCATTAAAAACAAAGTTTGTTGCAAGTTACCCCATTTTCTAAGGAGTGTGAAAATCGCATGTTTTTAGAAAATATAAAATAACTGAGGAAACCAATTATTTTTTTAACTACGCCAATTTGATGCCCCAGTATCCTTGAAACTTTTGATGCATAAAGGATACGATTAACTGTGAACATAAGTTTTTTAGAAGCCATTGAAGTTGAAAATTGTTGCATGTTGCCCCAGTTGACGGTAGTAGCTTTAATCCATCTGCCGTATAAGCGTATATAGTGCTACTTACGTGCTGTTTTAAATGCTTGGTGGTTACCTGGGATGGCTTCCTGTCATATCCGATTTAAACTGGCTCTAGACGACATTTTATATGAACTTTTCATTATGCAGTTGGAATTGCTATTGCAATTGTAAACGACTTAAGTTATCGTTTCTGATACGATTTCATGTTCGATGGGATCCTACTTTTTTTTTGTTTCGATTATAGTCGTTTTACCATCTTTATGGCATTCGCGACTTTATCAACGTTGCAGTTGGCGGATCGTTATTGGAAAACTTATCCGGTACAACTGTATTCGATGTTTACTCTTAGGCTCGAAGTCGCGGACATCTGCTCAGGAGATAACAGACTTGCCAACCTGAGCTATATCGCAAGCCCCTGATGGGATCCTACACAAAACAGTTATGTGTAGAAATACGCTGGGGTTATCGACACTATAATTAATGAATAACATACTTTAGAAGGATGTTTTTGAATCATACTCATTTTTTTTAAATGGTGTGAAAACAGGACTTTTGAACCAATTAGTCGTCATTATGGCCATAGTTGGAATCAATTTTTTTTCAAATGTGATATTCTATTGTTTTTAAATATACTACACTTATAAACTGGCCTTTTACCTATACCGAGTGTGTTATAAATTTCGTTTACGAAAGCCATTACTTTAAAAAAATCAAATTAATTTTTTAAATTTGTTGTTTAAGTTTTTTTTTCAATTTATTAATCAAACAATGTTTTTGCATCATTCGAAGTTCTTATTGCAGAATTTTGTAAATCACGATCTCAATTTTGAATTATGATCTAAAAAGTTAAACAAAATATGAGCAACGAGTTCCACAGTCTACATTTATAGTTCTGTGGATTATTTAACAGCATATCAAATTTAAAGATATTCAAAAATTAAGAAATTTAATTAATTGTAATGTAAAAAATTTTGGATATCAAATCAGTGGAAAATATAAAGTTACTTGTTTGAAATAATATTGAGTTTTCCTCTACATGTACATATTTTTTTGAAGTGAGGTTCTCAGGAAGATAAATTTTATAGGTTTCTGCAGAATCAAGTTAGACTGAAAACTAATTTTAATGATTTATACAAAAATTTAGTTGAACAGTGGGTAAACAAGGTGTCAAATTCAAAGGAACTCAAAAGTTTACATAACATTTTCTGAAGCTATTGAAGCTATGTTATAAAATCTCTAGTTTTCTGGATATTACGTTTTGAAATTTTAACATTACTAAGTATCAAAATACTTATCTAAATACTTATCTAAATCAATCATGATGACTAATGAACTAACACCTCTACGAAAACAAAACAACAGCCCTATAAATACAAAAACTGTTTTCGAATCTGTTTATTATCCTTCATTTGATAAAAGATTTCGATTGTCCCTAGCTTTTCTAATTCGAGAGAAATTATGCTTGCAAAAAAAAGCTTTAGAAAATTTAATAGAAAAATGTAACTACAACTGACGTCACCAAAGAACATTTATGGGGATTGTTACCGAAGATTTTAGTCCAATTAAAAATTTGTTCAAGAATATAAAAATATCTATGATTCATTTTTATTTAAATTATTTCTTATTATTCTGCAAATTATTATATTGGTTTGTTGGGCCTGTGGTGGATGAGCTAAAAGAAAACCTCAGTAGTTATTTTTTTTATCAGAAGTAAAAAAAACTACATGTGATGTTCGAAAAAGTTAATCATTGATCTAAAACATTCGAATTGAGTCATATTCTAAAGTTTTGCACCAAAATTTTAGATGGATTTTTTACTTTTTTTCAAAAGTTCACCTATGATTAATAAAAGCCACCTTGTTAAGTCAAAATTTCTAAAGCATTGAACAATTTTGTATTCATGTCTTCAACCAACTTTTGAATCTAGATAAAATACATACAGTTTTGAACAAACAAAGTAATATAAACTTCATACTTTGGCTCAAACTTTCTAAAATGTCATGAAATTTCCAAAAACTTGTAAATTTTTAAGCTTTTTTATGATTTAGAGATACCGGCAAAAGTTTTTTTCCAATTAATTTTTTCTACATTTCTACAGCTTATGAACCATACACAAAGTATTTTAATTTTCAAAACATCTGAAATTTTCTGATTTTTGTGGTTACCTTTCAAAAAAGCAAAACGTAAATTTTTGATGAGATTGGAAAACAATCTCTGGGGGTTTTTTTTTTTATTTTTTTTCTCTAATTATAGACACTTTACCACGTTTGTGGCGTTCGTGTCTTTTGGAGGGTTTCTTATTTTTCAGAAATATAGTAGTTTTTCGATTTTATTACTGTTCGATTTTATCGATACTCACCAAATTCATGGTCGATTATATCATGGTTATTGTTTCTATTTTATCACACTTTTTTTTATAAATCATTCTGAAACCATTTCCTGGACCTTAATTTTCTTTCAAAAGCGTAGGGCGTCTTTGTTCATGATATTTTTTATGGTTTATGTTATGTTATTTATTTATAGAATACTATGAAAATGCCATTGATCTGCTAACTTTAGCTGTATAGTGTAAACATCGTCATTTGGATTTTAAAAACACTTGTAATAATCGATATAAGTATTTCAACGTCACGCTAATGCCAGTGTTGTTATTTGTGCTTGGTTAGCCGCTCTTAAAAAGTAAACTTTTTTGGTTATGCGAATCATATAAAGATGTAGGTAAGCGCTTTTGAAAAGAGATAGTTTTGAACAGAGATAGAAAGTCTCTCTGATTTCTTTATTTAATTTGTTTATGTGAATGGGTGACGTGCGCAATCCTGATTGGACAGCCTGTAGTATTGTTTGAATTTATAATTTTAGGAGATCAAAATGAAATTCTGTTAGCTTTGCCTTAAAATATGTAAAAAGGACTATGTTATCGGTTTTTTTACATATGAAAAAAGGATTATCTGCCTTTAAAACATTTTTGTCGAAACACACTTTAAAAGTCTAAGTTGAGCAAATTTGAAAAAAAAAATCGAAAAGCTAAACTTTTCAGTTAATCAAAGGTTTAAAAATTGAAATATTGAAATTTAAAATTTCCAGAAAAGAAATTTTTGCTGCATTTTTCTTTGAACTCTTTTTCAAAATTGACATAAGAGATATCGACTGTTAAATTTTCGTTAAAACTTGATAATTTACTTCAATAACTTGTAGACTATCAAACTGATATTTAACATGTTTTTATTTCATGAAAAATATTAAAATTGCTAAGAAGAAGAATAATTAGAACTGAAATCGATTCTTTGTGTTTTATAATCATTGATAATTACATCTTATTATTAAAATTTATTGATACAAAACGGTTCCACCACTGAAAACATTAAAAATTATTGATTAAAGACATTAAAAATACTTTTTTCCACTTTAATTTTTAGTTTCGCCAAATTCACGGTTTCGCCATATTCACGGTGGTTTTTTTTTTCCACCGTGATAAAATCGAAAAACTACGATACAATGCATTGTTGATGAAAATAACAATTTTAAGCTTTAACCATTGCTTTCAATCTACATAAACAGACCCTCATTAAAAAGTTTTTGTAAATATTTTACAGTCTGGCTAAAAATTCCTGTAGCTATTTTGAGTAAATTTTCACTGGAGCTCAGCTTAAAGAAAATAGTTCTAGACCGAATCTTTTTCACAAACAGTTCGTTCGATTATCAATTCCTGTTTGTTATTTTACAGCTAAAAAAAAGACACAGTGCCGTAAACATGATTTAATGATTTATTTTTAATTGTTTCATTGGAAACTTAAAAAAGAAGCTTTTTTAACATTTCCAAGTTTGCAACAAAATTCCGAACTGAAAATTTTACTTTGATTTACTTGTTTTCAAATGATAGATTATTTTTTTCAAATAACTGTAATGACATGCGGTGCATTAACATATTTTGAGTGACTTCTAGAATTTAAATCTTCATTTAAGAAAAACTTTTTAACTCTGAATTCCGGTAAAAATTGTGAGTTTTTTCAATTAGAAACTAATTGAAAAAAAAATCAGAATAGTTTTAAACTTCAAAAGTTATTTTTTGAATCTGTTGAATTCTGAATCGGAAAATTAAATTACAATTCTGAATTCCGAATTTTGATTTCAATCCTTGATCTTGGATCCAAAAATCAATTTTGACTTTCTTGTGTATTTTTCCCGGTTTTTTTATCTGCAATCCCAGTTATTCCCGGTACGATTTTAAATTCCCGTTTTATTCCCGATTTTCCGGTTTTTCCGGTTCTGTGACCTATTTTCTATTATTTCCTATATCATTTTAATTACCTTGAGATTGAATTTTGGTTATGACTCTTTGTTATACCATGTGTAACGTTTATTGACATGGTTTTAAGGTATGGGGAAATTTTCCTTTGCAACTTCGCACTAAAATATCCGTTTATCGATACTTATTTTGGTTTCATAAAGGCAAAGATTAAGGCTTGCTTGTCCTATCGAAAACAGTGTCGGAATAAAATTGTTTTTTAAATTGTTTTGAAAACGGTTTCAAAAAGTTCTACTTTCTGAAACTGTTACATTTTTTTTAAATCTACGAAATGTTACTCCTTAAAAACTTTATTCTGAAGAGTATTTTTAATAGGTATTACAAAAAATGTGCACGTAACTCGTTGTAAAACTTAATTTTTTCATCACTCGTCGTATTACCCAACTCGGCAAGCCTCTTTGAATAAACATACGACTCGAGCTTAAATCATCTTTTCTTTGCAACTTTTTATTTAAATTGGTTTGTCGAATAACTTGAAAAATAACAAGACCTAGTTTTTAAATTATCTGCTGTTCCCTCCATTTTCCTCCATAACTATGAGTTGATCTTGATTGATCCACCAATAGATTTGTTGAGTCTTTTCGAAGAAATAACTCGTCTCTTCGTCGAATGAATTAAAAAAAAAACATTTTCATTAAATAAATTGTAAGAAAAGCTCTTTTTTTGTTTCGAAAAACTTCTATTGTTATTCCTATTTTAGTTATTCAAAATAAATTTTCGTTGTTAATGTTTTAAATTTTCTTGAGAGTTTGCAAATATTCGACATATTCGACCTTTATGTAAAGCAGTGTCTCCTACTGGAAAACTTTTTAATTTTTTCCTTTTTCTCAACTCTGCACCCATAGGTCAGGTTGAAAAAATTCATTGCCTATTAAGCAAAGCTCTGAGCCGAAAATGCGCCGAAAAGTTTTCTGTATCAAACATGATATGATTGGGAAAGCACTACTGGTATAAAGACTCGAGCTCTTAAACAAAATGATGCATGACAACTACATCCAAGCGAAACTAGAAAACCGTTTTATTGAATTTGCATCCTATGGGATAATTAAATCCAAAATTTAAAAAAAAGTAATGTGAGAATCGAACCCAACGCAACATTTTTATATCGACTTGCAAGTCCGATAACTTCACCAGTGTTCCAACTGAATCAGTTAGCAAACGAAGTTATATTGTCATATTCTGCCGTCTGCCGTTTTGCCAGTGGTGTTTTTAATCCTCCTTTGTCTTTGATGGGAGTGAGATGGGGATGGGATGAGAAAGGGATGGGAATGGAAAACGAGAAACTGTTCTCTATTGCCAGCTTACACGCACAGCTGCTGACTGCAGGACATCTAGCCGGTGGATGTTTGCCGGAGGTTGGAACAAAGAATTCCGTTTTTGTATGCGGGTTTTCATACTTATACACTGTATAAGTATGAAAACCCGCATACAAAAACGGAATTCTAAACAACCAAACAGCCTTCGGTACATCATTCGACAATATCCTTCCTGGTTGATTGTTTCCATCCTGATTTGTCTTGTTGTGTTATTTGGTTTCTTTCAGACTTATGCAATGCAGTTGCACTGGGAGGATAATGCCAGCGATGAGAAAGCTTGTTACTGCCGATCCGGCATAGAATCTTATGCCGATAATTCCACCTCCAAGGAAGGTCATTTTTGGGGTTGAGTCTGATTTATGGGTGCATCTATCAAGATTTTGAGTGATTCGTATGACCCTCCCATCCTCAGTTTCACATGTTGAGATACATCTTCGAATTTTCCCTGGTGATTGAAAGTACTCACGAATTACGCACAACATAAATGTCATCTCAATCAAAAGATTCAAAAGCTGAAAAGTACTAACCGGTGACATTTGTCAACCCATCTCGACAACTGTCCACCGGAATGTACGGCACGACACACGATTCGATTGTCGTACGTAACTTCCCAATCGATTGAAATTGCCATTACGGAAACATGTGTTTTCTCTAGCCGGGCTACCCATTCATCTATGATCCATGCAGCTATTTATTCGATGATCTTCTCTAGTGGTGGTGGTTCATTAAGTAATCATATTTTACATAATTGGCGTATCGTGAGCACACATCATATCGGAAGAAGCGGAAGATAGACGAAAACACACGTCCAAGATAAATGGACCCCTCACGAACGCATTCTCTGATGCTGCAGAGGCACACTCGACTCAAATTGAGATTTCTGACGTCAACATTTAACGACACAAGTTAAAAACTGGAAGCTGCATCTTCAAATTTTAACCTTTTCAACCAACAGTGCCTCCAAAACTTGGCAGCTACTTAAAAATTCACCCATTCAAATATATAGCCGGTGTGGTTGATTGCGTCCTCTCTTAGTTACTATCAGTACTGCATTCGGGGGGATGAGATTTTTCCAGTTGATTTCGGCCCATTCAAATTTACCGACCAGTGACCATTGGCGACTCGACGTTTGATGCCAATGGACTGTCAAGTTATTTCATGCTAGGGAAGAATAAATTAAAATCATACGGGAGAAGACAAAAAAAAACCGTCGACCTAGGATTTGTCCCCGCGAATAGAGGAGTATGGATGGATGGAAAAATGTCTAGGCTCCAAAATAGACAAAAAAAAACGCCGTCAACGACAACTTTCTAGTCATTTGCATAAAACGGCAGTGAGTTGGTCAAATTTAGCGTCAACCTATGCGGGGTCTCTATCCGAGGGCTTAGGATTCCTGCAGTCATTGTATTTTCCCTATTTTTTTTGTTAAAGGGATGCGTTCGATTGAGAAATTCCAACGGTAATATAAAGGCAGCTTAAAACTTTCGTCCCATCTAAATCATACGCCAGTGCGATGAATGAAAGAAAAGTTGAGAATTGAGAAACTGTATCGTTTATTATTACCTTTGACTGAACACTTAAGAGATGTTCTGAAATATAAGTTTTCCTATTTATTTAAACCCAACCTATCACTTTGAGTAACTGGCTTTAGAAGCTCTTGAATTCTCTAAAGGAATGAATTGTTTCTTCTCTGATAAACTTATACAACAAATAATTCAAATTTTAATTCAGACAGAATCTTAAAATTTATGGTTGATGTTCATAGTATTTTGATGAAAAAGCTTTTAAATCTCAATACTGGAAGCAATTCATTTTTAGTCCGACTAGATTTTGGTAGTGTTCAAATGTCAACCCTTCAATTGGCTGCTAATCCTCTTGAAGATTTTGGTCTTTTCCTCAGAGTGGTTCAAATTTGACAATTTGCTTTTTAAGTTTGAGTGACTCAGTGTTTTATGGATGTTTAAGAGTAGAATTCAATCATTACGTTTTCACTAATAAAATGTAGAAAGTTGTAGGAAGTTGAATTTAATCATTTCACCACCCTACTGTAAGAATTTCTATCGAGGTCCTTCCTTATCGAAGATAGTACACAACTCCCACAATCCAATGAATCAAGACGGTCCCCGAATGGCTTGAACCAGAAAGTGTCAAACTTCCGGTTTTTATTTGTCTGTGTTTTGTTGTGTTGGGAATTCCTCCCTCGTTTGCCGAGAAATAACTAGGCATTGATTTGTTTATTCTATTTGTGGGTAGGCATTTTCGTACCCACCTACCTTGGATATATTTGATTGAGGGGAAATGGGGTCCAGTTACAGACAGAGAGTTGTCCTTCCGTAACTAGCAGCTTTGATAAATTGGCTTTTGTGATTTGTTGGATGGTTTATCTAGGATCCCATTGGAATGGTTTGTCTGGCTTTCTGTCTTTTTCAGCCTATTAATTTTGGCTTACCTTGGAAAGGTCTGAGATATCCTTCGAAAGAATGAAACTAGAAGAATTTTTGTTTACATTAAATATCTAATGTTCCTTTTATTGTCTCAGATGAAGATCTCTGCTGCTTGCAATTACTGTTTCACAAAATCGGCTAAAGGAAGAAAGATAGAAAAAAGTTCACATTAAAAATAAATAAAAAGTTGGATGAAATTTAACTGAAAGACAAATTGAAATTTAATACAAGGACAGAGATTTACTGTTGAAAGCTAATTTCAGGTCCTTCCTAATTCGGTATCAACATGAAAATTGAAATTATGACATATAAAGTATTTTTTTAGAATTTTCGATCAGAGATTTTAAATTATTTGCACTAATTCGTATAAAATATATTGAATGGATAAATTATAAGGCCTAGTTCGACACTGTCGAAGACTGCAACGACAAATCACTTTGACAATTCCACAAAATTGAAATTTTCAAAACCGATATTTATCTTATATTCTTATAGTATAATGCTTGCGAAATATCCATTAACACTCAAAGTATCAACGTCCAGTAAAAATCAGTCCTTTAAAATTCACTAATCCGAATTTTACAAACTTGGCCTTGCTGAACTACTTGAAGTTTCTAGTTTTTATTTGTGGAACTTTATTTTTCTCCAAAATCAAAAGGTTTTGAGATGTTTATTAAAATGTAGAGGTAACTTTTTTTTTTTTAAAGTTACTGTTATATGTATTGTGAGCCTACTTGGATGAATAATTCTGCTAAATCGAAGCAATCGAAAAATTCCTTTTATAAATTCAACAACGGTACCGTGGTTGAGTTAAAGGGAATCTTTCGGTTGCTTTGATTCAGTAGAAAGTTACCTCGACTAAGCCCATTTCTGGCAACCTTCGTTTAACTCGTTAAGCAGTTTGTGCTAAAAATGACTTTAAGAATTACGATGACTCCGAATGGAGCTAGTCAAAAATTCAATTGATGATTGCATTTGAAAGTTCATATTACATTATTTACAATATGAAAAATCTGGAGGTATTTTTTTTTGTTTAAAAGAATTTATTTAGAAACATATCATCACATATCAAATTTTTGTTCCATTTGATACGTGATGATATGCTTCTAAATAAATTCTACCCGCTCATTTTCAACATCTTTCATTTTCATCTAACCTTCTATCCACCTATATAAAAAAAATCATAATCCTTAGATGTCCTTACTAAAAAGGACATCAATTTTCACCGCTAGGCCGATCTACACATATAAATTACGGTGATTAATCCTTAAGGATAATCTATAGTACAGCCCCTCCCATCAAAGGAGGGGGATCCCCATTCAATATTAAGAAAACATGAAACAAAGTTTACCAGAAAACTACCAGGATAATTTTCGACGAATAATGAATCAAGAGTTTGTGATTATTGATTACATAAAATGGACCCATTTTTTATCATTGTGAAGAGGGAAGAAGGGGGTTGTCCCTTCCATAACATTAACAAACAAATATAGCATATCGTTAAAAAAAGTGATTTTTTCGGATTGACAAGCAATCAATATATTTATTATGTTATAGAAAAATCACACAATATTCAAGTGAGAAGGTTCATTATAAGTCATCAATAATCACACATTCTTGATTTATGACTCGATGAAAATTACCCTGGGTGTTTTCTGACAAATTTTGAAGCATGTTTTCTTTTTATTGCACAGGGATCCCTCTTCTTTGATGGGAGGGGCATTTGTGTACTATAGATTATCCTTGATGCAAATTTTTTTTTTCGTTTGCGTGTTTTAGTGAAGAGGACATTCTTTGATTGCAACAAATCGACAAATTTTGAATGTTTTTTGTTTGTTTCTCGAGTGTAATAGCTACCTTTCCGGAAAGAATATGTCACTGTTTCTTTCAAAAAGTCCGCCAAGGATTGGCCGAAAAGAAAATGAGTGAAAATGGTATGGGGAAGTGACGGTGTTCGTATAGGAACCAAAAAAACCTTTGGTTGGAAGTTAAAACGAGGGTTTCCTGAAGGAGGTCTAATTTGGATAACTTGTATGTACGAAAATAAAGCGGCAGTGTCATTCAAAGCCCTCAGGGAAAGTCTAAAGCTCAAGTAAAAACAGCATGTGTGGACATTTACTTATTTAGTAATTTGCATAAAACTAAAATTGTTGATGGCTTGGAAAAAGTTGTTTTCCTTTTTGGCATGCGTTTTTGTAAACGTCGTTTATGGCACGGCTTACTGTGACCTGCAAGATTACTGAAGTTGCTACACAAAGATAAGTATTTCTGAAAATTTCTGTTTTATTAATGTTGTGGTAAAAGTGTGATCAATATTATAAATTATTAAATGTATAATAGCTTAACTCTATTCAAGGGCATTAGTGGGGGGTTGGATAGGACATCAAACGAACGAAAGACTGAATTACAATGGATTGTGGGTCCAAGCCAGCCGGGGTATCTCGGCAAATTCGGAATTATGCGAAAGATACTAGGGTACCTTTTCATAATTCTAAATTTGTTTCGAACAGTTGGACGAGAGTTAGGTGATTCAAACCTATCTCAAACCAGTGGTAACGGACCCCTTGGTTGTGCTGCAAATATTGTTGATGAGTTAAGCATGAACAATATTTGAATGTGCGATCGAGACTTCCCGTACCGACTCGGGTCGAAAGACCTGCCAGCCACTGGTGGGTTCTCATACATACATACATACATACATATAGATTGTCCTTAATGCAAATGTTTACATTCTCACAACACTTTATGAGAACCACTTGTCAATTGATTGAATTAAAATAAATTATATTCTATTTTCCGATTTATTTGTATGGGAGGCCCTCCCTCCCTAGATGGGAGAGACTCAAAACTTCTCTGAAACAATTGTTCACTCGAAAAACCACTTTCCAGTAGTTCAGTAGTTTCTGAGTTCTTGAAGTATATTTAGTTTTTTTTTTAATTTTAAAGACTGTTATATGAACTTTCAAATGAAATCAATGATGAAATTTTCGACCTGCTCCTTTTAGAGTTATCATAGCTTAAAAAACATTTTTCAACAAAAATTTCCTTATAATTTCAAATCAAAATCATTTGCCAAATTTTGGTAATCCGTTTTCCACAAAAGTTACGCATGATGATTATCTGAAATCTTACCAAACAAATATTTTTGATAAAATATCACCCTGAATAGATTTAACGAAAAAAACTGATTTTTGAAGGACCACCCTACCCTTATTAAAGCAAATTGCCATAAAAATTGTATTTCAAGAGATAGGAAAACGAACCTATTTTGGACCGCTTTGGGAAGTGGCTAAACTATTTTCTGAAATAAAAAAGTATATTTTACAATTTTTGACTGCTTTACTCGTTCATTACGAAGATCAAGGCTTTTGCTTTCGAAAAATATCGTCGTCCGTTGCAATGTAGCAAGATTTAAGCCTAAATACTCGTTTCTTCGATCATTACTTCGGTCGGTATTCTGGACCACCAGGTTTCTATTTTGGACCACCCTCTGGACTTTTTTTGAACCATCCTTAAACTAGAGTTTTTTTTTAAATTTTACTTAATTTACTACAATGATTGATGCTCAGTTACGCGAATAATTCAGTTAATCTTTTCCTTTCTTAATCTTGTAAAGTCTGCTTCATTTAATATTGGAACAAATTCTTTTGCTCATTGTGGCGCTCCTAGTGGACGGATTTGGAAACTTTTTTCACCCACGTGTCGGGAAATTCATTACCTTTCACCATGTATTTATGTCATAACACCAAACGATAGCATTTTGTAAACAACCGCCATGGAAGCCGAACGGAGAGATCAAATTGTGCACAGTTTTCTTACGAGTACGAGTACGAGAATTTCTTCGAAACAGCAATGAATAATTTTTTTAATTTTTTTTATGAAAGAGTAAAGAAAATGCTACATATGTATGAAAAACAAATAATGAATTCGTTAATAAATGACTGAACTACACGCAATTGTTTGTGTTCCAATATTAAATGAAGCGGACTTTACATCCGTCGAACTTGGTCAGCACTTGGTCGTACAGCTTTCGAGCACGGATTCTGGCCACATTGTTCTGCTTCAGCGTCCGATTTGGCTGTTTGCTGGCTCGGAATGACCTTATTCCTTCCCGGAGACGAATTCGTCGCACCGTACTGTGAGCGGCCTGGAACTTATTGGCCAAATCGCGGTCTGAAAGATTGGGATTCCTCTTGACGGCCTTGATGACTTTCCCACGCAGTTTTCGGTCGACAGTTCCACTCCGACGCTTCGAATGCGGCTTCCGAGCCGTCGTCAATGTTTCCTTGTACTGCTTGATAACAAGCCATACCGTATTTCTGGGCATTTTAAGCTGTTTAGCTAGCTTCGATGCCGACAACAATGGATTTTCACGAAAACTGTGCACAATTTGATCTCTCCGTTCGGCTTCCATGGCGGTTGTTTACAAAATGCTATCGTTTGGTGTTATGACATAAATACATGGTGAAAGGTAATGAATTTCCCGACACGTGGGTGAAAAAAGTTTCCAAATCCGTCCACTGGGAGCGCCACAATGAGCAAAAGAATTTGTTCCAATATTAAATGAAGCAGACTTTAGTCAAGTTTTGTTTGTTCCCGTTTATTCATTCCTGAGCTAAATTTTTTTTGAACTAGAATCAGTTCTGATAGGTAAGTTTGATCGGCAAGAATGTTCCTAATTGACTGATTATAGCCAATTCGTCCTCTGACGCTAACCGTACAAGAAGTGTAAAAACTCAGTAGCACAAAAATAAAGTAAGTTAAATTCTGTCCAGCCAAAGGTAACTTTTATTGCATTTATCTAGCAATAAATTGAATCCGTCTATTTTAGAGCGGTATTAGTTTAATTATTAAGGTGTTCATATACGGTTATCCCTTCTTGAAAACTAGGCACTTAAAAATTTGATTAGTGACTTTTAAAGGGCGCAGTCAATTTCCAACGTATTTTTTGGACGTCAGCATTTGAAATATTACACACTTTTTTGAAGATTTTTTGGTCGAGCTTGTACGTCTGCTCTCTGTGTTTATAGAGTGTGTTTCAAATATTTTGAATATTTCGATAACATACTACAATCTCGAAGAAATTTGATCTGCAATGTTAAATTCTAACCAGTTGGCCTATCTTTAGGATCAATTTTGGGAACGCAAATCTCCTTCAGGTGACCCAATGATAAGTTGAGAAAGTCTTACATCATCAACTCCGCGACATCAATTAATGCATTTGACTTCCAAAACCTTAATGGATTTGATTTTGCTTCAATTCAGTAGAATACACAGATTAAAAAAAAAATATAAATGTGCGAGAACTATGCGAACTTTTAAATCATCTAATGGCCAGATGTTTTTCGCTGAAAAAATCACAAAAGTTTAGTTTTATCTTTAAATAACTTTTGATCTCCAAAAAATAGTATCGTTGGAGTAAACTTTCCAATAGTTCTTTTTTCTAAAATTGCATAACCACAGGGTGGGCTGAAAAACTTGATTCTTAGTACTTTTTCGCTTGTATTTTTAACACATTTCATTTATTTTTTTCCTTAGTTTTTAAAAAAATTAAGGTTATCTCATTGCTATAGTTCATTCTTTTTTTGTTAAATTTGTCTACTATCTCATAGCTATAGTTCAATATTTTTTTGTTAAAATTGTTCTACTGTTAACTAGGATAACTAAACTGATACAAAAATTAAACTCGTTACGTGTTTGCCGATATGTTGTTTATATGTCCTCTTCAACCCTGAAGGGTTGCAATTTTTTAGAACAAACGGTCAATAATTTTTCATGAAGCATTAATAATTATGACTTCATCAAAAAACTTGGTGCCTATCCAGTTTTTCATGTTTTTTAGCTTCTTTAAGCTGTAACTTCTGGCAACTGCTCATCAAACAGTTGCCATTAATGTGGATTCCAAGATTAACGTGGTTAAAAGCAGAGTGCACAAAAAGTAAGTTAAAAGATGGTTGGTTAATGGTTGGCTTGGTTTTTTGCCGATTGAAGTGAACCTCGTCTAAAGGTGGATTTGGGCTTCAGCGAGTTGAATAAATAAAATAATGCCAACATTCCAAATTTTATTTATAATAAGCGATTGAAAAAGTGTGCATAATTCTTTTCACATCGTCGTCAATTTTCTCTCCCTTATCAGCTTATTTAAATGAAATATAAGATATGTTTAGAATTATAAGAAGTAGCTTTAATTATATTTGTACAAAATTTTCATGATAAACATGATTAATGAGAGAAATGTTGGAAAAAGCTGCAAGGTGGTTCAAAATATGTCCTTGGTCCAAAATAAATCCGTTAGCCGTTAGCCAGATGTTTGATTATTTCCCGCGTAACTTAATTTCTAGAACACTGTGCAACGTATACAGTCAGCGATAAAAAAATCTCATTCTAATAACCTTATTCACTTATTTGTTTATTTTTAAATTTGTCATCTTATTAAATGAAGAATTTAGAAGCCCAGAAATAGAATCAAACAAAAGACTCATAACCATTTGTTTGTGATGAATTTGAACATACGAGGGCAGAGTGTGAGAACTATTCATATAAGTGTCTCTACATTTCATTACGTAGCTCATAATTTGGAAATGTATAGTCTAAAATGATCAAAAAATATAAAATTTAATACTCTTAGTAACTCAACAAAATAATTTGTATCAAGTAGGAGATAGCAAAAGCTCTGTGTTGTTTTAAAAATTCCAATGGGCGACATTTTGGGATGCTAAGAATCATATATGTACCTATTTAGTTAAATTTAAGGTTGAGCTTGCTCGATCAAAATAGTTTTAAAAGACTGTCGTCAATGGAAACTGTTAAATCATGATGGCATATTGAGAAACGGTATCTAATATATTTATCCATTGGATTAGTTTGGAGCCTATTTGCATTACATTTGCTTTCATTGAAACAAAAATCTCACCAAACAAAAAAAACAGAATAAACAAGGCTGACATTTTTAACATAACGTTTATTACAAATCCTTCATCCGATTTTTTGAATACAATTCAATACGTTGTGGTGTTGCTCTCATTAATATTTTCAATCAATACATATGCATCGTTGTTGTATTGGTGAGGTAAGTTTTTAAACAACGGCTGACATTTTGAAGTCCAGAATTTGGAGCGGGGCAACAATAAGGAGCATTTCAATCAATAGTTTCAAAGCATTTATCTCAAATAAACCACTGTTTAAAAGGTAAGGTATATTTTTATTGCACTCCAGGCTGATAAGCAATCATATTTGTCGAACGTCATTCAAAGGTGCACGTTACAGAAACCCAGCAAACATAAAATCGCAAAAGAAATGATAGCTCAAATCGTGAACATTGTTAACGATCATTGTCTACCAAATAAATAAACGATCGTAAAAATCGTTACTTAAAGTCAGCATAAATCGGATATTATCAAAGTCCACCATGTTTGCAAATTTGTTCTCCCGCGTGGGATTCAAGTGAGAAAACAGCCTTACTGTTCTCTCTAGGATAAGCAGTGCAACCAGATTGCAAAAAATCAGATGGTTCGTTTGGAAAAAAATGTCCAATGAGAGAAGCATATCTGTCTCATTGCATGCAATGAGAGTAAAACTTGCGCTCTCTCGCATACTTTCAGGATGTACGAATAAGGTGTTGAATATCGTCCAATTTGTATAATTCTTATCGCTTAAGCCTGAAGATAAAAATATCTATGTATATTGCCTCCCCTTTGGTAGGTAAATTCTGTTTTTTCGAGTTTTATGCGATGATTCTACAATGTATATAAATCGTGTAATAAAGTTTGTTGCGAAATATACCTAAAAAAATGTTTGCTGGGAGGGCTTCAATTTTAGAAAAACTTGTCAACCATGTCTTAGGGGCCAAGATCGGGTACATTTACCTAAATTGTTTTCATTTTTGTTTACCCAAATTTAAAATACTAAAGTTTTTTTTTCGTGGTCAATTAGGAATATTAATGATATTTTCACAGCGAAATTAGGAATATTTCAGTGTTCATGAAAGGCATTAAATGTCCTTGCAAATTCACTCGATGATAATACCTCATAAACGACCCGGACAGACAGCCTGAGAACTTCAATCGATCCCGTACCGGCAAACAGGTTAAAGAATTTCAGGGCCATCGACTCCGGCTGTCGGTATCGTTCACGGTTGCCATTATAATTCCGATCAGGTGCGCGATTCCTTTCCCTTTCTCAATTTCGACTAGGACACGGTTGAGACGGCCGAGATGCTGAACGATTGCCGGCGTAGGGATCGAGATAATTGAATGCTTTGTTTAATGATTCTGATTATAATTGTCGTTTATCATTAGCTCTGTATAAAAAAATGACTAATAGTCAATTGGATCTCTTTAATTCGACATTCTCAGTATTTTTTGAGAATTTGAAGAAATTTCACTGTAATTTTAAAATTCATTGCCCAACCACTTGAACCAACATCATCCGAACAATATTACATGAGATAAATTGTGTTACGCAAAAGTTGGGGCTACAAAGTAGTGATTAAAGTGGTAACTGAGATAGTAGCATAAAAACCTAACAAACTTAACACAACACTAGGTTTGATTTTTGTTATTATTATTTGCAACCAACCCCATCGAAGCATAAATCAAACACCAGTCATTAATCATTTCTACACCAATCATGCGGTCCATTTCTAAGAGTTGAGGCGGATTTTGTCAAAAAAAAAAGAACCGCGATTCACGTTGGATTGCATCTAGGGGGGGGGGAGGAGAAGAGGAAGGGGAGGAGAAAAGAGAAAAAATGCATGTAAAAAGTTTCGTTTACAGCATTTGAGATGGGGTTTTTTTTGCTCTGAAACAAGATACATACTTGAGATCGAATCGCGAAGTGTGCGTAGATCCAACATATGTAGGCGCAAATGAGATGACGGCAACTTTTGGAGCTGCAAAGGTGTTCCGGTTTTGGCTATCAGCTGTGGAACGTTGAAATCGCATTACGAACGGGGACCGTTTTATACGGTCGATCAAGGAAATCTGATCCTGTTTGGTGTTGAAAGCAAATTAGCAATGTTTACAACTATGATGGATTGATTCGAGTGAAAGTGAAGAGCTTGTGTCAAAAGCTGTGCGATAAAGGAACCGGATACGATATTTTTTTTGTAACATTGGCTAGTTTTCGACACTTACAGGAATATACTTAACTTTTGCTATTCAACAAAATTTTAACCAAACAAATTTGGTATAGATTTGAGATGCTAGTCGTTGAACGTAGCTACCGTAGCTTTTCCTTTACATGGCGACCGAGACAAATGGGTTATGTGAGTTTCAAAACTATGTCCAAATTTTGGTAATTGTAACATAATTTTTAGTAGGTACATGTAACCAATTTTTGACGGTCGCCATACATAGGAAAACAGTATTTTACTAACTGATTTTTACTGCTAACTTAGTACTGATTGAAGCTACCGAGCAATTTAGCAGTAAGAATGACATAAAAAAAATGAAAATTTTGTTTAATTTAGATGAAAATAAGCAGAACCCTCCCTAGACTTTGATTTATTTCAAACCCGGAAAAACATTTCACTCAACACATAATCTGCAGTGGTGCCAGCAATATGTGGTCGGATCTAATTCAATAATTCATTTTTCAAACTCACACCTTTCCGAAAAACCTACCAATGGCTCACTGGGTCATCACAACTTGGGAGATCTGTTTTTTTTGCCTCCGTTTCATCATCAGCCAACTCGCGCCGGGTGATTACAGAGAAGACCATTTACCTGCTGAATAATCATAATAATCTCCCGCAATGATCCCCCATACGCATCGTTTGTTGTTGTTGACTGACTAGCCACCCCGCGCGATGAGCAACGCGCAAAACGCGTGATACAACCAATTGATGATGATGATCATGATGGGTACAACGTTCAAATCAAAGCCTTTTTTGCATCGTACCTCCAAAAAAAAAAAAAAAAGATATCGGTAGCAAATGCGCTAAGCTATTATAACCTGACCGATACCGCAATCAAAACGGACATCGAAACACTTGACATCCCACCTGGCAGGGGGGAGGGAGATATGTTACAGATAGGTGATGTTTGGTGCGTGCTACGAAGATGTGGATTTCCGTGGTTTCGGAAGGGGAGAATGTATTTATGATTCATTCATCAGGGTAATTTATTTGAAAGCATTTGAACCATCTGCGGTACCTGCAGCTTGAATAATAGATGGAATGCCCCGAACGTACATTTGTTGGTGAGGAATTTTGCACCAGGAAGTAACAGATCGATTATTAATTTTGCAAATTAGGTTATGAATTTAATTAAATAATAGTTAAGATAAACATAGCAGTGGCATGTAATCATATCTCTACAACTAATACCGTGAGTTCCAACCAATCTCCAGTTCCGGAATCAAAATTTTAATGATAAAAATGTTGGGCATAGTTTTTATCTTAACTTCACCACAGTGATGAATGTAATGAAAAAAAATGAATAGAAAATCATAGATATAATAACTTTCAGTTTTTATTTCCAAAAGGATTTTCATGTCTATGTAATTTAAACTAATTCTATGGAATTTAAGTTTTACTTTACTTTTACTATAATTAAGTGACCCTCTAGTTTTGAAATATGATGATTCAAATGATGATCAAATTTATAAACTGAGTTTGAACCAATACATTTATCGCTCCTTTGTGAAATGAACTTTATTTTTGTCTAAGAGCTCCTGTCTCATATATTCAAAAATAAAAAGTTCCAAAGAAACACGATTTTGCACTTCAATGAAAATCAACAGATATACTCATAATAATTCGCATTTTAACTAGAGTAGAGTGTCCATTTCCCAGCCATTTTAGCGTTCCCGAGAATCAGGCAATCTGACGATCCTTTTCCCGGAAATTCTCGGGATACCGCTAAAAATTTAAAATGAAGATTTTGACACTCTACTGCATAAGAAACCTTAGGGGGCATCCATAAATTACGAAACGCTCCTAGGGGGGGGGGCGGTGTGGAGGTGGTAAGCTTAAGCTTGTCATAGGGGGGATGGGGATGGTTAGCTCATAGTTACGTAACAAATTTTTCATTAAAAATTTCAGTTTAATCGCAGCTTTTTTTATGTCATGCAATTTTTGCAGAATGATATGCAAACCAAGCTTCATGTAAGCTTCAATATGATTGAAACTGATTTGTAATATTTCCTCTTTAAAGATTCTGAAATAGACTCTTTAAAATTGATATTGAATATCCGTGAAATAACCGTTGGAGGTACATTTACCCCCAAGAACTCAATTCAACCTTAAGACGGAAATTTCACTATTTTTTCTCAGTTTATTTAAAAAAATGCAATTTTGATTCTTGCAACGAATATTACTAAAAGGAGTATGTATATTTTGCATAACAAGTTAGGCTCCTTGAACAAAATAAAGTAAACAAGGTAGATCATCCGTTTACAAGCACAGTGTATGATGCGTGATTGCGTTAAGCTTAGAGTAAAGTGGGTTGTCCCTTGTGAGCGTGTAGACGACGAGGGAGAGAGAAAAATGATACGGGATAAATCTGACATTCTTGACTACGACGCGGAACAGACGACTGCTATACACAGAGCAACACGTTATAAGACAATCCAATTATTTTGTTAGGGAGTGATCATCAATGATTGCTAAGAAGCGATTTGGATAAATATTAATTCCGTTTTAAAAAACGTTAAACAATTTATTTAAAAATATTTTTTTACCTTCGAAAATCAGTATTTGAAACAATGAGAAGATGAGGGGGGGTGGGGGTTGTTTAGCAGCGTTACGTAATTTCCACAGGGAAGTACGTCGAAGCGTTACGATTTGTGATATACGGGGGGGAGAGAGGGGGTCAAAAAAGTGCTTTTGCGTTACGTTATTTATGGATGCCGCTTTATCTATATGAAGTCCTCGGAGCCATAGGGGAGTTGCTATATTATCCTGCATTCCTAAATTGTTCGAATCCATTATTAATAGAAATATATTCTCACAAGTAAAAAATTTAATCTCAAATAAACAACATGGTTTTTTCAAAGGCCGTTCTACGACCACTAATTTACTACATTTTGTAACATTTACTATAAAAGCGATGGAAAACGGCAATTATGTTGAAACATTGTATACTGATTTTAGTAAAGCATTCGATAGGGTCGACATTCCTTTGTTACTTTTCAAGTTAGCTAAGCTTGGGTTTAATCATAGACTTTTGCAATGGATCCAGTCATATTTAACTGGTAGAACACAAAGAGTACGATTTGAAGGAAGTCTGTCACCAGTTGTAAATGTAACATCAGGTGTTCCTCAAGGTTCTCATCTTGGCCCGTTACTGTTTATTTTATTTGTTAACGATGTTGACTACATCTTAAAAGATTTAAATGTTTCAATTTACGCAGACGATATGAAAATTTTTCTGGAAATACGTAAACCATCGGATATTGAAGTGTTTCAACGTGGACTGTTTTTATACCTGGTGTTCAAAATGTTTACTAGAGCTTAATGTAAAAAAATGTAACTCAATATCATTTTTGAGAAAGCAACTAATGAGACAAGAATCAGTAAAATTAGGTCAAAATAAAGTTGAAAGGTGTAGTCAAGTGAGAGACTTAGGAATCTTATTGGACTCTAAACTAACCTTCGTTGTCCATTTTAATAATATTATCTACAAGGCAAGTAATATGCTTGGTTTTATCAAAAGATTTAGTCTGCAATTTAATGATCCTTACACAATAAAAACTTTGTATGTAACTTATGTTAGGCCCCTCCTTGAATACTGCAGTGTAGTGTCGTCTCCATACCAAGAAGTTCACATAAATCGTATTGAGTCAGTACAAAAGCAATTCTTGTTGTTTGCCTTGCGTAAATTAGGCTGGACGACTTTACCCCTTCCATCATATGAATCTCGATGCATGCTTATTAATTTAAATACACTGAAAAAACGAAGAGAGTTTGCAATGATAGCCTTCATAAATGATACTGTGACTCAAAAAGTAAATGCTCCTGAAATTTTAGAAAATCTTAACTTTTATGCTCCCACTAGATCTTTAAGAAACCGGAATTTATTTTACATCAATTGTCACAGAACAAATTATGCCAAAAATGTACCAATTAACAGAATGATGTCCTGCTATAATATGTATTATGAAAATCTAGATATTACAATGAACAGAAATACACTTAAAAAACATTTCTTCCGGATTAATTAGCCATAGTATATAACTAGTTATAAACGTATTTGTAAATGAAACGGTCTACAATTGATTGACGACAATAAATAAATAAATAAATAAGTGCAAAAATGGTCGATTTTGAGTTAATGATGCCAAACGATGCAGACTATATTTATGATGGTTTTTTCAGAGTTTTTGAATTTTATTTGAATACTTTTACTTTCGAAAGAAAATTTGGTATTTTAATTTTTTTCGTTAGTAGTATTGCAATACGTTTCAAACTTTTAGCAATTATAAACCCGAAAATCAAAAACTAAGTTCTTTAACTGACAAACTTGACTGATTTTTGCTGCAAACATTTTAAATAATTGAGAATTTTTTTTCACAATCGATAGAAGTTGGTTATCTAGAATTCAAGTTATTAATTAAATTTCGTAAATTTTCAGCTTACTTTCCATTTCTTACAAAACATGTAATTTCATTGCCGATGATTTTCTTACTGTCAACAGTCTGCGAAACGGAAGTTGTTGCAAAATAGAATATTCAGTTTCTTTTCGTAGCGTTTTTTTATTGGAATTGTTTGGTTTTATAGATTCTTTATCGTTTTTCACTTTCATACTAAGCTTTCAAACGGGAAAAAACATTTTTTATCAGATCAAATGGAAGAAAAATGCTTAAGTCCAAGCTATGAATCAATGTAGAATTATCATTTCCCTTGCTCAATCATCTTGTTAATTGTTACACGTAAAATAATCTGCACGTTGCGACTACGTGAAAAACTATGTAATTTTCATCAAATTGATTTTCTCGTAGCTTCTACGAATAAAACATTAAAACGCTCCCATATTTTGGAATTAATAAGAATCGGTGCTTCATGAATGTCATCTACAATTTACGTGAATTGAAGATGGTTTCAATTTGGTTTTATGGTAAAAGTTGCATGAAATTAATTTAGTATTGAAGAGTTATTTTAATCCGTTTCATTGTTTCTTTTAATTATTTATACTGTTATTATATTTAAAAAAAAATTAAGTATAAACCAACGAGAATTTTACGTAAATCGTTCACATTGAGAAATTTTTCAACTTATAATAAAGTTGCCATCGTATCTGTTTTTGCTGCTGCTTCTACTTATTGTAATTTTGGTGTGATGTGACAAAATTTTTTCTATAACGTGCATTTACATAAAATTTCAGTTATTTATTTTTAAGTCTAACTTTTGAAAATAAGTCCAAAATATATAAGAGATTTTAAGATTTCATTTTGAATAGAACTTTTTGTATTTACTCGCAAATAATTAGCTTATTATCTTAACCATAAACTTAACCATTGTGCAGTTCAATTCAGATTTATTTTATTTTCTATTCTTGAAAATTCGACTGAAGTTTAAGTTTTTAGTGTGAAACTTTGTTATTTTCATGAAACCAATAAAATACATTTCCAACAGAATTTTCACTTGGCGAAATAGTACAAGTTCTTTCACCTACAAAAATTAATAATTGATAATTTATTACATGATTTGAATCTTGAGAATACTTTTTTATAGTTAAAATCTTGGGTTTTCAAAGAACTAAATCTCCCAAATGAATCCAAACTTTATTTTTATATTTGAAATTTCTTTTGGATTTTGATTCAAAACTAAATCTGATTGAATATAATATTTTAATCTTGAATTCTGAATCAAAATTATTAAACTACGTACTCCTGCTATTTGAATTCTGAATAAAATTCTCACATTAATGTTTAAATCCTGGCTATAAAACTAAACTTCAAGCTGAATCTGAATCTTAATTTTTATTTTTTTTTAGTAATATCAAGTATTTGCCTTCATATTCTGAAATGATGAGTTTTGAATTTGCACAATACAACTAGATAAAGTTTGAAAAGCTAAACAAAGATTCGAATCACGACTTTAAGTCAATGATGAAAAACTGAAATTCAAGAATAATAAACTATATACAAAATTCGAAACCTGATCACAGAGCAGCTCTGAAACCAAAAACTCTGGATTAATTCTAACCTAAGCTTCGAGGTATTCTTCGGCAAGTATCCGGGCCGTATAAATTCGGGCTATTTATCTAATTATCCAATCAAAATTTGGGACTAAGTTTCAATCAACAAGTGAGGAAATTTTTGAAAAACTGTAGTAGAGTATTTGACCTGTGATAAGATTTCGAGGTTTTAGCAGAAGTTATGAGTCGAGATTATAACTCTTGATTTATTTTGGTCGTTCATCAAAATTTGACTTAAAATTTAAAATTTTGAGTTTAGAAAAGAATATTTTGCTTGAATGTTTTGGATCTGCTTAGAAAGGGTAAAGGAAGGAGGGGGTTGGGGGGTGGTTGTTATTTATGCCGGTTTGAAAAATGTTGTAATACAACAATTTCTATTCAGTTTTAAAATGGTTTTTAAATACCTCGAATCAGGGCTTCGTTTGACGTTTCTCTAAATGGAATATACGCCCATGATGGATTTATCCATTTTGGAGTAAGAGAAGTTTGTCGCAATAAATGAGAACATTTCGATTTGTTACTTGGCAAAAGGCATTCGTGTAACTTTTTGTTTTGTTTCCTTTTGACTATGATTAGAGGATGGTCAATTATCTTTAAATATCAAGTTGGTATTTTTATCAAATAATCTCAGATTGTTTTAGAATAGATCATTTTCTGTGATCAAAAGCCTGGCCTCAAAGCTAAATAACAACCCGCATAAATGAGGAATATAACCAAACGATTTCTTGAATCGTCCAACGATTTGATGAAGCGTAAAAAAACGTTTAGCAAACGATTATAGAAATTGTAAAATACATTGCCTGAATCGTGAATTCCGAAATGATTATATTTTGAATATGTTGTTAGGTTAGGCTTAGAATGAGCATTTTCGCTTGGATGAAGCTCAATTTCTCCGTCTTTGCTGAGGAGATGCCGGTGGCTGCAGTCTTCTAGAAATGTTCAAGGGCGGTTTGTCCGGAAATAGTTTTTTTTAACTCTGCATTGGATTTATCGTAAATATGAATTAACTTCGCATTGAGAGACAGAGATGGATAAATAAAACAAGTACTTTATTAGGCGTACTTGTAAATTAATTGTCTAATACATTTATTCTTATCGAATCACAAAAAATGTTTATTCACAGTGTGCTTTTATTCGAACCCTAAAAATTCAGCGATTTGCGATTTGCGGTTTGCTGTTGTTTAGAAATTTAAATGCGGATGCAACAAAGTTGTTTTTATTTTTCAGATGAATTTAGCTGTTTTAATTTATATCATTTTTATAGCCCGTTTTTCTCAATTTTGAGCGTAAATCTTTTCAAAACAGGTTATGCTATCTCAAAAAGCGGTAAAAAGGTTTAAGCGTGTATACGTTCTTCTCGATTGTCAAATTATCTGTCACTAAGTTTTATCATGCCTGCATTTATTGTTTCAATAAAACAGTTTTTCAACTTGGCTTGAACGCTAGTTTTAAAAGTGCATTGAACGCATTATTAAAACTGGTACCAAAGTTCTAATAAAACAAAAAAAAATTGTGTTTTATTGAAGCTTTAGCAATACTTTTGCAACTTTTTTACAACACTCTAAAGATAGTGTTTTATTCAAGTTTTAACAAAAAATTTCAGGGCTCTTTTAAAACACATCTTTAAAAAGTCTTTTTAAAAAGTCTCCAGGACCGTAAGGACGTCAGGCCGAATAGGAAGTTCGATCAGATTTGGCTTAAAATCAATTCGGTTTTTCGTACAACCTTCAGCCAAATAACTAATTGCACCAATGCACTATTCCATCTAAAATTCATTCGGCTTTACATCTTTTTAGCGTACTGTCCATTCGGCCCATCGTAAAATCTGCCCAAAATTCAGTCAGCCTTCCTTCCGTGGCCTCAAAACCATTCGGCATATCGATCATGCGATTTTTTGTCCATTTGCTCTGATAATCATTCGACCTATCTTGCTTATTCAGCCTGATGGCCATTCGATTTATTGACCGTTCGGAATAATGACCATTCGACCTACCAATTCACGGCGAAATAACCTGCAGCCTTATGTCTCATTCAGCCTGTTGTCCTATTTATTCGGCCGAACAACTATCGGCTCGATAAACTATGCGGCCTAATATATTTCGGCCGGGGTCCGATGGACTCATGTTTGGACATTTTTAGCTCATCAGATTTTGCATTAGAGTAAAGTGGGGCAAGAGTACGCACTTAGTTGTGTACTTATTGTATCTCTTCAAAGAACAAAGTATCGATCATAGTAATTAAACCCAATTAAAGTAAGGCTCTTTACCTTGATTGTATGACGCAAAAAGTTTTGATTATGTTTGTAAACATTGATAAAAAAATCAAATTTTTAAAAAAATACCAAAGCGTACTCTTACCCCACCAATGGGGCAAGAGTACGCATGAGGTGGGGCAAGAGTACGCATATAATAAGCTCATTGTGTTCCATTCTGGTCCGGTGTAAGTGAGATCTTGAATCATTATAATCGTTTATTAAACAAAACAAAACCTTTATTGCATAAAAAATAATTAAAATAAAACAGTGATTCTATGGGTAACGCTGTTCGCTTCAGCAAAGGCGAAGCGACGCAAATCACTGAAAGTCAGACCGTAAAAAGCGTAATTAACGAGATCCTCTGACTGCTGAGGAGTAAAAACTGAAGAAAATTGTCCATGGCTTTCAGCACCGAATCCCTGGTCGAGAAAAATGATTGTTAATCACAATTCAATACAAAAATATGTTCTGTTGATTAGCTTCTTAAGGCGTTTACGCAAGGTTGATTCCGAAGTCCAGAGGCTTTCAGCAATCCGGCGCTTCGATTCTCTGTCCTTCAACCGCTGCCTGGCGTTTTCCAGCATCTCCGAAGGGCAAATCTTTCGGCTAGTTATCCTTTTGTACGTCCTGATTATTGAAAACTTGATTATTCTTTGGGTTAGCTTTCAAATGCTATCAAAAAGACGAAGGAAACCACCCAGCAAACATTTTTGTAGGTATATTTCTCAGCAAACTTTGCTATACGTTTCATATACATTACAAAATCATCTTATATAACTCGAAAAAACAGCATTTACGTACTAATGTGGAGGCAATATACATACATATTTTAACTTCTGGCTTAAGCGTTAAGTGTTGTAAAAATTGAACGATATACAACACCTTTTACCGTACATCCTGACAGTATGCGAGAGAGCGCAAGTTTTGCTCTCAATGCATGCAAATCGTTGCCAGCGACAATATTTGCTGCTTCTCTCATTGGCCAGTTTATCCAAGTGGACCCTCTGATTTTTAGAAATCTGGTTTCACTGCTTATCGCAAAGAGAACAACAAGGTTGTTTTCTCATTTGAATCCCGCACGCGGGAGACAAATTTGCAAACATGGCGGACTTTTACGAGTCGGTAGACTTTAACTAACCATTTTTACGATCATTTACTTGGTTTGGTAGGAATTACGATTCGCATTAACATTGTTAACGAGTTGAGCTGACATTTCTAATGCGATGTTATGTTTGCTGGGCAACGCGTACTCTTGCCCCACCAAGCCTGCGTACTCTTGCCCCCTACGATCATTTGTGAGTAAAGCTAAAAGTGCTAAATATTCCGATCATATCCTGGCATGAGTGTTCCACAGATTTAATCTATATTAATTATGTGTCCTTTGTCACGTATGCAAATTTGATTAGCAAATTTCCACGAAGTTTAATAATGATTCCAAATACGCATAAAATTACATAAAAATTGGAAAAACTAAAACTTATCTCATTTCTCCGACGTACGCGAACCAAACCACAAACAAAAACACATATGATCAGCTGACTCGATGACCTGTCAAACCGGTACAGTGTTGCTAGTTTCAGTGTTGTCGTTTACTGTAAAAGCCTAGTGCGTACTCTTTCCGCCTGCGTACTCTTGCCCCACTTTACTCTCTCATTTCTTCCGTGGGTTGTCAGTTGTGCTGAGAATTCATGCGATTGCCGCATTTATATACTCAACTTACACCAAGTTCAGAGTTTGGCACCAACTTATTTCTGAGTTGCATTGAAAAATAGAAATTGGAGTTTTTTTTTTTTTTTTGTAATTTATTTATTTGAAACGGCTCATACCTTCAGGTTTTAAGGAGCCAAACTCGATGTGTATGATTACAATAGTTTCCTTAGGTATAGATTGTCACTTGTCACTTGTCTTTTACAAATTAGCTATCTAAACTACAAAAACATAAAAAGAAATGAGGATTCCCATTCCCACTCTAAGCCTAACTTAGATTGAGCTTGATTTGCTTTTTCTTCGATCGGGACCGTAGTATTTGTCTCCCCAAAATGCTTGGTGCCGATGGCACGGTCATTGCTTTATCATGCTCTGTTTCGGTTGACGAGTTTTCAGATTCGGTTCCTTTCTTGTTGCCATTCGTTACACTCGAACCACGTTTCCTCGTTTCCTGTTGATCGGTTCCATCTTTTTCCTCAACGGCAATAGCACCAGCTTCACCATCGCCTGCATCTATGTCATCATTAGCAACAGTACGATCGGAGCGACTAGTCGACTGGTTCCGAGTGCCTTCCATCGGAGCTTTTTCCATAACGTCCATCGAAGCTTTTTCCTCTGTGGACATACCCTTGGGCACCCCTTCGTTACTGCGCAACACTTTTCCTAACAAGGTGTCTCGAAAGCTCGCTCTCACCTCACCTTCGGATGTTGAAGGGAGAGAATGCGATCCAACAACGCCACCTCTCGACAAACGTTTGTAAACCGACGATTGCTTAGTACACGATGCCTTGAGATGATCTGTCGCTCCGCAACCAAAACATTTGGCCTGCAACCCATCGTAGTAAATCCTCACTTGAACGTGATTGATGTGGAGATTCGCTGGAATTTCTCGGAGAATCTCCATATGGACGCCTCGCACACCAGACCAAATAGGAAATCCTGTTTCAACGGCGTATTTTTCACGAACTAGTTGATGTATTGTCCCGTATTTTTCAAGTTCCTTTGAAATCTCCGAGTCATCTATTTCTGGATGGAGTCCGAAAATTCTTACGTAACGGAACAAATGGCCTGCTTCCGACAGCGTGATCTGGAATCTGGTGCCATCATCGTAGTCGAAAGATGAGTTGCGGGGAAGCTTTTGGAGAGCTTCTTGTAACACTTTTTGGTCCTGGAACTTCACAAAAACTGAATATTCCTTGGCATCTTGATACATGCCTAGCAACATATCACTTGTAATGCCATTATCACGCAAAAAATTAAATACTTCATAATCCTTAGGCTTTTTTGCCTCTCTACCGAAATGCATTCGCATTGTATTTTCACGCCCAACCGTCACCATTTTGATCTTCGTTTTTCTTTACTGCACTGCAATAAAACCTTGTTTTTCACTTTTTAAAGTTAAAACTTCGAAATTTTCCGCAACGTGAAGAAAAAAAACACGTGCGCTCCGATTCGGCCAACGCCTACTTCCCTCAAAATTGGAGTTGAAGAGGAGAAGAAACAAGTGAAAATATTTTGAAAAAAGTACTCAGATTATCCTTAAGTTGAAAGAAATTTTTTCAGCTAGTTTTAAAGTAGTAAAAATATGTGTTTCACAACTCTTTTCAAAAGCTTAAAATTCCGTGAAACATGAGCGCTCATGTTTCGTCATTTAAATCAACAAAACGGCACTGGTCGGTTGCACATGCTTTCTTAGGGGGAAGATAATGCAATTATAGACCTCCCCAATGTAAGTAGTAATCACATTATGCTACACTTTCGCTTTTGTGGGAAGCACCTGAAATCACATAACTCCAAGTCCAACACCCAATATCGATGAGGCGCGATCGATCCGGGGTGCGAGTTCATGGTTTTCTTTGACTATGACTTTTCTTCTTCCACTCAATCTTTTGCGCTCACTCCGGCTTAAGCTGCATGTATAGAGAGTAGGTATGCACGTCACTTGATACCGGAGGTGCCTCCGTTGTAAATTCTGGTACGATCGAAACTGATTGATTTAAGCTCTTGTCGTTTTTTTTTGAGTCTATCTTTCTCTTCTCCTCATCTCACCTAGCTTGCTGATCGGTTGTTTTGGCTAGTTTGGGGGGACCAATAAAGGCAGTTAATCTGTGTGCGACTGCTAATTTGATGTAGAGCAGCCCCTCATTCCTTTCGCGGGGCATCTCGGAGCTTATTTAGCCTAGCCTTAATGGCAAAAAACTATGGGCAGCATAATAAGCTGGGAGATTTCGAAATCGATGTTACACACTATTCGGAAGAAATAAATTACCAAGTTTCGATTTTCGCTGCTCGCTTTTCTGCATCATTTCTTGTCAGTGTTTTATTCCACTTTTCATTTCGTTTCTTGTGTTTTTTTTTCTACTTGCAGGTACGTTTTGTCGGTGTATTAAAATTACGTCTTTCGGATCGCGAAGTTTTACGACTGTCGGCTTGAGGCGTTTCTGGTGCGGCGGTGAAATGCTGCCAAATCTGACCGGTAATTAACGGTTTAATTTAATTACTACCAACCTTCCCTATCACTTTTAAAAGGAAAAAAAAGAACTCCATCCAACATATATACGCCAATTTGGGTAACTTCGAAACTGTCCAAGGCATCAGGAAAATCGATCCAAATGCGGACTTTTTGGCTAGATGCCGAAATAGTCAATGATGCGAATTAATTCCGAACTGCCGCCCAATCTAATCGACACTCGGTCCTAATCAGACTCATTTGTTGCCAATGGGTAACCTTTCACTTTGGGGTCACGCCTTCACCCACAGATCTTTAACCCTTTTCCGAACTCACCCCATTTTCTTCCTTCCACTTCCCCCCACAAATCTAACACCCAGATGGTGATTGTTGTTGATAAATGTATTTACCGACCTAGCTAGATATTTGCGTTCCATTTCATTGATGGCCAATGGAATGGGTGTGGCCACTGAAATCTGGCACTGTGGCCATTGATAGCCGGCCGTAATTTATGTACCTTACGGAGCTGCTCTGCGGCAGAAATCAGAACTTGGCAGTTCTAGAAATAAATTTTGGTTTTGTCCTTGGTTATTTGCTGTTAATTGTGTGTGGCATGGGTGGTGTGTGTGTTAGATTTGGATCCAATGGGATCAACTTTAATTAATGCAGACTCTCAGATTTTTTTTGAATATCAAGAATTTTTTTTCTCCGTCGATGATCACTAATGATACCGAGTATACATATCATAGCCCAGACAACCAGATGTGTATTTTATTTTACAGATTATATCGTATAGAATGTTATTTAAACTCATTTTCGTATATCTGCACCTACAATGTGCGGCCCATGCATATTCTTTATCGTATTTAAATGCATTGCATGATTTTATTACGACAAGAAGAGAGGCTCGTATTTATGTACATATGAACTCGACCTTTGTGTACGACAATTCGCAAAAAATCCGTGAAACGACCGATATACGATGATCAGCCGTGATCGACAGATTTTGTCGTGCTATGCATAAAATAATTAGAAAAAATGATTGGTCATAATGTGCATGCAATCGTATACTGCATATTAATTTGTATGTTTGATTTTTGTAAAACGTATTTGCTGGCAATCGTAAAAGAATACAAATAAGTTCAATAAAATAGTTTATGATAATGAGACATTGTAATTGGAATCGTATTTAAGGAGGCTAAAAATGTTGATCTATTTTTAGATCATCGATGACGTGTTCTAGATTTAAAAGATTTTAGTTAATGCCTTTGAAGCAAATCCTCTCGAATTTATATATTCCAGATAGCGTCGAGGAACCATCATGAGCTGCAGATCGTATCGTCAGGGAATCAAGTCCAGGTACTACAAAAACTTCACGAACGTTGAAAAAACGATACAAACTTGAATTTGACAGCAAAAAACGCATTTCTTTGAAATAATCTTATTTTTATTCAACCGACGGAAAATAAGAGCGCTGCACTCAAGTCGAGAAGACGACCAAATAAGTCGTCAAACTTTCCATATTGTTACGAAAAATGTGGTGTATAAAGATATTCAAATTCGTACATTGAGCGAAGACCTTTTTTTTATTTGAGATAGGGAAAAGCCCGCGGGAGTAGAATTTATTTGAATTCGAATCCTTGCTCCCGTAGGCATAAAACCTTCTCATCATTTTATTTTTTTTTTCATGATTTTTTTTCGAATATTGTTCTACAATTCATTGGTTACAATTTGTTTTTGGATTTTGTATAAATAACAGCTTCTGATGGTGTTGGCAGCGGTGGTGGTGGCAGCGGTGATGGAGGGCGGTGGTGGAGGGCGGTGGTGGTCGGCTTGGTAGCGATGGAGGCGGAAACGATAAAAAAAAAATATATATGGGGGCGGGTATTAGTTGGAGTCGATTGCAGAGGTTGTAGCATGATGAGAATTTTCAGGACGGTTGCGCACCCTCAGTGAGATTTCAATCTCTATTGAGAGGGTGCGGTGGGCATCTAGTATCTTCTAGATAGTCGGCATCAGGGATTTACAGATACAGATTCAGATTATTTCTCAGATGAAATTTCAGTTTCAACTTGAATTTTGTACAGTTGTTTTCCGATTGTAAAACCACAGAGAAACAGACAGGACACTTAGAAGAAAAATCGTAAGATTCTTCGCAAAGGTATGGCATTGCCATCTGGTGTCGGTATTGCCTACCAACTAGAAAGAATTTCATAAAATGATCCAGGATGCCTATGACATCGTGATGCCACAAATGTGTAAGTAAATAAACAAATATTTATTTTCGCTGGGCTTTTTGCTTCAGTTATCAAAATTCAGTACAGGAAATCAAGTTCAAAGTAATTAATATCAGTATTTGCAATGTTTTGTGGAAGTTCAGAAGCTGTTTTGAAGATCGTTCGAACTCAACTCAATAAACTACAATTCTACCAGGCGGAAAATCCAGAGCCTCTGGATTTGGGAAGGAAACTATCTTCTTATTTCGTGAATTTATCCTAATAAATTTATCATTTTTTGCAGCTAATTTAAAAATATACGTGGGCCTCACTGATGTAAAAAATACAAACAAGCGAACACCAAAAGGACTCATAGGAAATTCAACCAGTACAAGCGTTTCATTTCTCGGACTTAAACCATATACGTTGTACCTCGAAAGGCTCATTTGTGCTATAAGACTCCGCCATCTTTACTGATCAATTGCCGAAAACCAATTCCATGTTATTCGTCGTTGAGTTGTTGTCTCGCCACATAGGAAATCCTTGTGGGCTATGAATGTTTTAGAGAATGGAAAAATAAATATGCTTTAGAACACATAATTTTTTGTTGTTTCTTTTATTATATTCCATCTCAAGTTTTCATTTAATTTCTGGATATTTTTACACAATAAATAAACTTAAATTGGGATTTGCGCAGGAGGGAGGGGGGTTTCTTTTGAGTCTATACAGTAGATATTTGCTTCGTTTATTGAATCTTGAAAGTAAAATTTTCCACTAAAACAAGGATAATTTTTCGATGCATTGATAATGTTCAAAAAGCACTACAGTTTCAATAGATACAGGAGGTTTGTTTGTTTGTTGTTGAATTGAAGGAAGCTTATCACTACTGGATCCGGTAGTAGGAATTGATAAAGCCACCTCAGGATTTATTCCACTTTTCCACAGAGCATCGCACAGCATGAAGTATTAAATATTCAGATTCTAAAAACAAATAATTTCTGTAATCAATATGATGCTTCTAAGGAAATGTAATGCACATACTTACGTTTTTCGGCCAATGAATTAAGCGGAATAGAGCTATGGCTTCATGCATCGCGCTACACCGTTTACTTTTCACATGGAATTTGTTTATGAAAATTTTCGTTGTCAGGAGAAAAATAAACAAACTGCTACGGCTACCATGATGGAAAATCTGAATCTCCTAACAGTGAAGTGGCTCAATCTGCTGGCGACATTGCCTAGCTTCCTGGCCAAGCTATTCAGTTTTGCGAAGAATGAAAACGGAGTGTCCCGTCTGTTTGTCTGTGGTAAAACTGTTGGCAGAGCGTTGAATCTTTGGCTACCATAGTAAGAAAAAGTAGCTTTACCCCTTTCCGTGTTCATACGACGTGTCGTCAAGTAATTGTGTCTTCGTGTATCATATCCATGGGTTGAGAGAGGAAGTTGCAGGTTCCGGTGGGTGTGTGGATTATGGATAAAGTTTTTGATTTGAATCAGAGTTTGTAATTCTCGCAAGGCTTTTACAGGAAAAACTGAAGGCGGAGATTCTCGATACAAGTCAATCGTTGGGTATAATCTCGGTTTTCCAAATACTATCTTTAAACACCTGTTTTGTAGAGCTTGTAGAGACTTCAACCTGCTTTTACTGGCACTTCCCCATATTGCAACCATGTACTGCAGTTTCGATTGGACAAATGCATGGTATATTGATAAGCGTTGCTTTATTGGAACAACCTTTCTAATCCTCCAGAGAAGGCCGCACGTAGAACTTATCTCCCTTTTGAGATTTCC
This sequence comes from Uranotaenia lowii, assembly GCF_029784155.1. Taxonomy (NCBI): domain Eukaryota; kingdom Metazoa; phylum Arthropoda; class Insecta; order Diptera; family Culicidae; genus Uranotaenia; species Uranotaenia lowii. The sequence goes on from NC_073693.1 coordinate 322,842,692, forward strand.
GATGTGACTTGTCCATTTAAGATCAGCATCAATGATGAGTCCAAGGTATTTGTAACTTTGAACTTTATCGATGGTTGTGGATTGAAAAACTAGATCATTACTTGGTGGCATTTGAAACGACCTCCGAGAGTTGAAAACGGTGTATTGCGTTTTGGTGAGATTAAGAGACAGCAGATTTTCAGAGAAAAATTCTTGAAGCAGTTGCAAATCTTGTTTCATTTGAATAACGACTTCTCCAGGATCATTGGTGATGTATAACAACGAAGTGTCATCTGCAAAGAGTCTTGGTTTTCCTTTTAGACCAAGCTTCGGTAAGTCATTTATGTACAACAGAAATAGTAGCGGTCCTAAGTTGCTCCCTTGTGGTACGCCGACAGTTAAAGGCAAATGCGTACTGTTGCTTCCGTTGACTACTACGTACTGTTCTCTTCTGCTCAGATAATCTTCAAATAACTTATTGGCCGTTCCTCGGATACCATAAATATGCAGTTTTTCCAGCAGCACAGAGTGGTCTATGGTATCGAAGGCCTTTTTTAAGTCCAAATAGAGAATGCCCACGTACTTTTTTGCATCCAGACCATGTAGAATTTCGTCCACTAGCTCACAAGCTGCTGTCAAGGTACTTGATCCGCTTCTAAATCCGTATTGGTGGGTATAAAGAATTTTGTGGGTTTTAAGAAAATCTGTCAGCCTAGAAGCCAACATTTTCTCAAGAATTTTGCTCAGAATAGATAAAACAGATATCGGCCGGTAGTTGTTTACATCCGATTTACTCCCTCCTTTATGTATTGGAATAACTTTTGCCATTTTAAGGTAATCGGGAAAGCTGCCAGTTGTGACCATTTCATTGAAAACGTCATTTAATATGGTTGCGAAAAGCTCATGATGCATTTTAACAAAGTATGCTGGAATTTCATCCGGACCACAACTTTTGTTTGGATCGAGTTCTTTTATTTGTAAAATAACTTCATTGATATTACCACATTTGCCAATGTCTCTCTGACTTGAAATACTTGAGACTAGCCGGGGTCCAATGCTGCTGAAGTGTCTATTGAAAACGTTTGCGATTTCCGGTTCTTCGACTTTACATCCATTATCCATAATCACTGGTGCTTCATTAGAAGTCTCCTTTCCGATTATTGATTTGATATTCTTCCATATTTCTGCTTGGTTGGATGCATTAAAAAGGTTTCTATAGTAATCCTGTTTCGCTTTTCCTTTTTCACGATTAACTTTAAGTGATATATGGCGCAAAAGTTCTTTCAGATTGGTATCTGTGGGACGTCGTTTGCTTCTTGCTAGGACATTATGTTTCATTTTCATGAGTTTCCACAGGTCAAAAGACATCCAAGGACAATTGTCTTTGACCTTGACTTCAATTTGAACGGTTTTTGTATATTTTTGTTTTAAGTTTCGAAATATTTCAATAACTTTCAGAAGCTTTTCGCTGGCAGTGTTCTCTGATATTCCTTGAATTTCATTTTCAAATGCTGCATTGAGTTTGCGATGTTGGATGATGTTCTTGCTTAATGTACATTTTGTCAATTTTTTCTTCAAATTGATAGCTGATATTATCATTGAGTGGTCGCTAATGCTTGAAGAAACTGTAGCGTTTTTGACTAAGCTCTGTAAACCATCTGAGCACACAACATGATCTATTAAATTGTTACTAATAGGTCTCGTGGTGTTTGTGTTTGTAACAGTAAAATTGTAGCAATTAAGAATATCGGCATAATCCTGTGCTAATTTAGACTGAGGATTGTTTATGGGTACGTTCATATCTGATTTGGACATGTTGTGCTTAAAATTGCATCAATTTTAGCTAAAAAGGCATCATTGTTATAATTTGGAGGTTTATACATTGCATGAACATCGAGGTGCGTATTGCCCAGATCTACTCGCACGTGTATATGATGAAATCCGTGATCGTGTTCGTTTTTTAATTCAGAAGCTATCAAAGTCGATCTCAAATAGAGAAAAAGTCCCCCTCCTTGTGAATCCGGTCTGCATGAAAAAATACTTCGATAACCTTTCAACTCATACAGTTTAGAATAGCTTTCTTTTACCCATGTTTCTCCTAGCACAATAATATCAATTATTCCAGGATACAGCTGTAGAGTTTCCTTAACGGAATCAAATTTGTCCATGTTATTGATGCCCCTTACATTGTGCTGCAGTAAAGTAAGTACATTTTGATTGCTTGATTGAAAAATTCTTTTATTCACGCAAGAGATTGTATTATAAAAGTAATTATTTTGAGAAACTATATTCATAATTTAATTCATAATTTTAGCAATCTGTTGTTGACCTATATCATATCATTTTGACGACGTTTAGGATTTGGCTCTACTGGAGAAGATCCGCAAGATGAGTTCAATGGCCGTTTATTTGCCTTTTCAGAGAGCTCAAAAAGTTGCTGTGTGTTCGAAATGATGATTGGTTTAGCGTTATCCGATTGCTTCATCAGGATTTTCCCGTTCCTACCAGGCCATACGTACTTCATGTCCAGCTTCGTTTGCAGTTCCTTAGCTTCATTCAGCAAATTTCGGCCATACGATGTCAATTCATCCCGGATCGTAATTTTCTTCGCACTACCTTCGAAACGTTCACTCAATGAAGATAAAAGCAATGGTCCATACGATCTTTTCCGCTCCATTAGTAAATCCTTGATCGCTTCCGATTCAAATGATACAATGATTGGCCCAACGTTTTCTGAAGATGCCTTTCCGCTGATACGTTTAGCACAGCATATGGAATTGGGCTCGATTTTTAGACTCATAATCTCGCAGAGTCTAATAACCGATTGCTTGGCGTCTTCGTTTTCCTCAACTGGCATTCCTAGTATTACAGCATTTTTTGCCAGGGAGCTTCTATTGAATTTGTCCAATTCGGTTTCCATATCTGCAAATTTTCTGGCAAGTCCATCATGTTTCGCTTTCCACTCGTCGACATCCAGTTTTACATTTCTATTTTCATTTTTCATAGCTTCCAATTCATTCTTGAATTGCTCGAACTGGTCTGATATAAACTGTTGCGACCTTTCAATCTGCTTGGTGGTGTTGGCTATTCCCTCCATCTGTTGTTGCAACTGATGAACAGCTAAGACAGACTGGTGCTTGGTCTCCTCTACTCGTTGTCCTAACTTTCGAATTTCAGAAATAACATCCGTTAGATCAATTGAGTCATCTCTTCTGTTATTTTGGTTGAAAATAGAACTGCATTCAACGGTACAGAAGAAAGCTTTCGCCTTTGTCCTAGCAATAGCATTCCCAAAAATTTTCTTGCATCTAGGATGAACCACCCTAGCACACTGAGCGCATTCGATTAATCGAGATGGATTATCCTCAACTTTCTGGCAAACATAGCAAACAGCATCTTCCTCATCGAACATTTTTGTGAGTTCACTGCAGAAAAACACATGAGCTAGTGAGTTGATCAATTTGACAACAAGACGCAAAGCGTGAGATGATCGATCAACCTTCTTCTTAAACAGTTGTTGAAATGAAGAGTGTGAAAGTGAGTGACCGCGATTGACAACAATGGATACAATTGGCAAGAGATTACCTCAAAAAATCCGTTTTTCTGGCGTAGTTTACCGTATCCTGATAATCTTCGGACCCCAGCTAGCCTTCCGGTTTAGAATTTGTTGTTTGGCAGAATTTATCCAGGTGAGAAATATCACTTTCAGCGGTAACAATATTTTTGGTAAAGCAACGTTTAGCCTTCAAGATGGCCAAATTGGAAACCTTAAAGATTACAACCTTAATCATCTATTAGATGATGTAATTGTCATAGTATATTCCAAAAAGAATCAGGGTAGTCGTAAATGATTCGCATGACAAACCGTACAAATCGTAATTCAATACAATCCAGATCAAGAATATGTGTGCTAATGTACCTATATGGCCTCCAAAATGATACGTATATACTGGTTTTGCTGCATTATATACGATATGTTTACACGTATATTTGCACGTATATTTGTGTTGAAAATTCGAATTACCCACCAAATGGTTGTCTGGGAGTTATTTAATATTTTTTAAGTCAATAAATGTGAGGAAAAATTTATCACAACAATCAATACGGCTTCCGAAGTGAATCCAGCATGCTCCCCGCTGCCTGCGAACTTATTGGCGAGATAACAAACGCGACGGATGTTAAAAAATCCAAAGGAATACTTTACTTAGATCTCAAAAAAGCGTTCGATACAATTGATCATACGATTTCATTGGACTAACTGAATGTGTAAGGCATCAGGGGAGCAGCAAATAGGTTTTTGAAAAACTATCTCGTCGATCGCAATCAATATGTGATTGCCAACAACTTCACCTGTCAACTATACACATTAAAAGACGGTGTTTTACAAGGCAGCAAATAAGGTCCACTGTTGTTCTTGATTTATATCAATGACCTACCAGAACTTGAGCTTCGTGAAAAATATCGCCTTTTTGCTGACGACACTTCAATTCTGTTTATTGGTGATAATGCACAACAAATAATCCGCAACATGAGAATTGATCAGACGACATTGGGAGCGTATTTTTCTGAGGATCTACTCTAGCCCAATTTCTCTAAAACAAAATACATTCTATTTAGAGCGTCGCGTTCGAAAACAGCTCAGATTTTCCCGAATCTTGTCGTTCACTAATCTGACAAATGAGTACATTCAACATAAAGGTCTTCGACTGTATATCACCCGATTGATAACTCGATTTGTTTACAGTTGACTTGAGTTGACACATTCGCCCTTTTGTGAAATTGATACCGATGTTAACTTAACAGGCCTAAACTGGTTAGTGCCTTACAAGAAGGTTGCCTGCAAAGCTTAACCAAAATAAGACCTCGGGAAGGGTGACCCGGAAAGTTTTTTTTACATCGATGGTCAGTATACATTCAATGAATGGGAAGGTTAAGAACTGAGTGTAAGGGAAGGCGAGTAGAATGCTGACGAGGGAGCGTGTAGGGTCAATGTGGGAAACAAAAAGACAGAATTACGACAAAAGTATGACGAAATTATGACACAAATATGACAAAAAAATGGCAGTAAAATGATAAAGTTATGAAAAATTTGGTAAAGTAAGACGAAAAATTTCAAAAACATGACAAAAAATTTCTATAAAATGAATAAAAATCGACATAGTTATGTCAAAAAAATTCCAAATATGGTGAAAATATGAGAAATATGACAAAATTATGGAAAAAATATGACTAATTTAGTGAAAATATGACAGAATTATCGGAAAAAATCTGACAAATTTTACAAATTTATGAATAAAATATGACACAAATTTGAAAATAACATGAACAAAATCCGACTATATAAAATTTTGTAAAATATGACGGAGTGATAAAAATATGATAAATGTGGTATCTGCCAGATTGATGTTATATTTTTACCACATTTGTCATAATTTTGTTATGTTTGGCATTTCATTTTAATTTTTTTTGTAATAACTTTGTCATATTTTTTAGATTTATGTCATAACTTTTCTTATTCCTATTACGTCATATTTTTCACAATGGTTTATTGGATTTTGGTCATTTTGTTGTTAAATTTATGTAATTTTTTTGTCATGATTTTAAAACTTTTGTCGAATTTGTCAGATTTTTTGTCTTAATTTTTTTTTATTATTTTATCATATTTGGTCATTGATTTGTCGATTTTATGTCATACTTTTGTCATAATTTAGACATAATTTTGGAAATATTTGTCATAATTTGTATTATGTTTTGTAATAGTCAATAGTGTAAAAGTCACTCTAATTAAATAAAAAAAAAGTTTTTGTCATATTTGTGCCATAATTTTATCATATGTCATGTCAGATTGTTGTCATTTATTATTAAAATTTTGCCATTTTGGTCAGATTGTTGTCATACTTTTGTCATAATTTTGCCATGTTTTCACCATGGTTTTGAATGTATAAGTGATATGTAATCCACCTTCTTCCCCCTTAGGATGCGGGAAAAGCTCACGAGCAGCCACAGGCAAAATTTCACTCCATTTGTTTGATAAGTTTATGCGCTATGCCAAATAAAACTCGTATAAAAGTTAGCGTATTGGCTTGATAAAATTTCAAATTATGACAAAAAACTTGTATGGGAGCATCTCTTTCATTTTCCCTTCCCCAACTCTTGGAAGGAAGATATTCCTAATCTTATCATTTTATCCATTTTTTTTTTCATTCCCAAAAAAACCTGTTCATATCAAATTAGATTGTATTGGTTGATATGTTCTTAAACTATTCAACAAAATTTATATAAATATTTCCTTCCCGTGCCGAATTTGGTTTCATTTGTTAAATAAGTTTTCGGGTTAAGCTAAAAAATTGTATGGGAGTCCCCCTTTTCCTTTCTCATATCCCCAATGGATGGAGAGAGATGTCACAAATAAGCGTATAACCATTTCTAGAACCAAAACGCCATCCTTTGCCAAATTAGAACTCATTTGCTCGATTATTCCTCGAGTAATGTAAAAACCGCTATCGTCACATTATAAGAAAGAAGGACCACAAATAGTTAAAGAAATATTCCTCGTTTTCAAATACGCTCTCATGTCTAATTTGTTTCTCTTTGCTTGATCAGTTTCGAGTTATACAAAAAAATTGTACGGAGCCCCCTTTTTCTTCTTTTTACCCCATTTGAAGTAGCACCGAAGTAAATATTGATAGAACATTCTTCGTGTTATAGTAAATGTAGTTTTTCTGAGGATATCTGAAAGAAGAAGGCCGAAACGTCTAAGTAATTATTTAACATTGATTTACAAATGACCGAAAAACATCTACTCAAAAAGTTAACATAAAACATTCTTCGTACTCAAATTCTCTCTATTTGTTAGAGTTATTAAAAAAAAGATTGGATCAAAGCCTTTCTTCTCTATTCCTTTCTCTCCGCTGTGTGTTTCAAATAATCATAAAAAACCTTTCTTTTACCCAAATACCTTACCATGCCAAATTTGGTGCCATTTGCTTGATTGTTCTCGAGTGTGACAAAAAATTGTAAGGAAGCCTTCTTTCCTATCTTTCTATTGGAAGGAGGAAGGGGTAGCAAATATTCGAAGAAGTATTTCTCATATTTTAATACCCTCTTCCCTTTCCTAGATCCACACTGGAAGAAGGAAGGGATTTAAAATATTGAAAAAAAAAACAGTTCTAGTATTCAAATACCCTTCCATGTCAAATATGGTTCTATTTGATTGACTAACTCTTGTGTAATGTGGAAAATTGTAAAGAAGCCCCCTTACCCATTCCTCCTTTTTCCTTCCATTCCTTCTCACTCATAAAAACATTCCTCGTACCCAAATACCCTCTCACGCCATATTTGGTTCCATTTTCTTTATCGAAATCGTTCTCGATTTATACAAACATTTGACTAATATTTGAAAAACATCCTCCTCTCTTCCTGCAAGAGGGAAGGGTCTCAAACTATAATTGGAACCTTACCTGGCCTCAAAACACTCACTTGGTAAGTTTTAAGCAAATCGATTCAATAGTTTCCGAGTCTATAGAACAGACAGTCAAATAGACAGAAACCCATTTTTATATACATTCATGTGTATGTTACAAGTTTCAGAGTTGAGGTTTTTTTAAACTTCGAAACTTTGAAGTAAGCACCACAAAAGAACCTTTAATGAAATATGAAAATATGAAAATATAAAATTGTTTCAAGGTGACCCTGCGTAAGCTTCGAAGTGAATTATAAAAAATCTTTATCGATTCCCAAGAAGGTAGCCGGTCAACCATTTTCAATATTTTCCAAACATGCAGCAGATGTCGCAGAGATTACTTTTGTGTGCGACTGGCAGGAGGAGAAAACCGTAAAAAAGGCATTCCTCCCCATCTGACTGTACAGGCTAGACTATAAATTTGCATATCCTATGGAAAGGGAAATGTTTTTGGGCAATCCTCCGAGGCTTTTGGAACCTAAAGAATTGGGGAAGAAGAAAGAGAAGTCTATAGGTTAGGGGGGAATGCTAATATTCGAAGATTTAGTAAATTGAAGTCGATCCATAGGCTTCGATTGAGAAGGCACCTGTAAAATCTCAGCCGAACGGTCTGAGGAAAAAGAAAGCTGTCCGTCCATTGATCCGGGTTGTAGAATGTAGAATGTGGGGAGAATTTATTCCGATGGCCCATTATCATTTGTAGGTTTGGAATAATGACCCTGTCTGGGCGATTCGTGACCGTTTTCGGTAATAAATTTCACAGAGGCTTACCTTTGGATATCGATAGCATTGGATTCCAAAGTTAGGGAGGAGTGATTTTAATCTCTGGAAAGGGAGTGGGAGTCTACTTTAAATCTTCGCCTTCATCCCATTAGGGCACAGTTGAGGAAAAACATTTCGAAGAAGTAGTTACCAATCTCTATAATAACAAGCTGCCCTGATGATACCTTCCAAATGGACGGAGCCCATCGAAGTGCAAATTCTCGGGTGAAACTGTACGAATGGTTTGCGGAACTTCCTACTCACTCAATCTGGCCCCGATCATTTGCGTGTGCGATAACTAACTAGCCTTCCCCAAGAAGCACAAACACTCAATCACGGATCGATCCGGCGCTGTGGAGGTCCGGTATTATTTATACAAATGATGTCCAAACATGCGAATCCACCCCAAGGCTGCTTTTGGCTGCGAGGAGCCAGAAGGAACCCAAACGCACACACAACCAAGCAATGGCTTGTGGCCAATCAACTACGGTCAGCTGACGATAAATAAGCGCGGCATCCGCGAACTTTCTCCTGTAATTAGCTGCTACCAACCTTTGCTGTCAACGCAAAAAGACGCAAAAGACGAGCACCAGTCAAATCGAGCTGAGCTGAGCTGAGAAGGTGACAAGTGCTACCTGCAGGCCACTTCTTCAGCTAAAAGTCGATAATAAGTAAGACGGCCCAACGAATCTGCGACAGGGATATACGGATTTGTAACTTTGGTGGTTTGATGCGTACCTCCCCACTTTGGGAAGGCTCAACTTTGCTTCTGTTAAAATTAATTAGAAAAATGGATTGGTATAATTACCGGTGATCAACTGCGAAATCATAGAAAGACGATTTCCTCGGGTGTAAAAAGTAACTCTCATTAAGGGAATGCTCAGAGGGAAATTCATGTTGATATGGATATCTGAAATGAACTCGAACTCGAAGAAAAATATCTCCAATTGCCTTTGTCACACTTTGATTTCAATGTGCCTCACACAAGATGAACAACAGATTTTTTTTAAAACGAACACAAACATACACAGAATCTCAATGGAACTTGATGTTTCCTCGAAGAAATTCTTTTTTACTTAACTCTAAGCGTACAAGTTTCAAGGATATGATGGTTAGCACCTTAGAAATGCTAAGAACATCAATCCACTGAAAGTGTACTATGTATGCCGTGACCGGGATTCGATTTCATGACTACTGGCTTAGAAGACATAATCGCTATCCTCTAGGTCAGTGGTTTTCAAAGTGGTCCCTACCGCCCCTTGGGGGCGTTGAGAGCTTCCAGGGGGGCGGTGAGCTAAATGTTGAAATTTGGGGGGCGTTGGAAGGGCTCAGGGGGGCGGTGAGGTCATAATCCACATTTTCACAAATCACGAAACAACATAGATTGGGAAAAACAACGAGTAAGTTCGATGCAAAAAATTAAATAACTCTTCAACACTAGACATCAGGTTGAAGACTAAAATATTTATGATTTCACAGAGCTGCAAGCAAATTTTTTGTTCCAGTATCTCAATAATTATTTTTTAATGTCGTTGAAAGATTTTTTTTTAAATTGTCACTGATTTTGTATACGCTTTACATGTTGATCTTGTTTGGTAAGAATATTTTGGGTTATACTAGAACAAGAATAATCTTAGATGGCAAAGCTTGATAATCTTTAAAATGTATTGCCTTCAAAAATTTTATATACAGAAAATACCTTCGAAAAAATCTATATTCAAAAGCGTTATCTATGATTTAGTGATGGATTTTTTGAAAGAAATTGTGTAAGAATTATTTTAGATCAGAGAATTTATATTTTGAGTTCTTATTTGTCCATCTCGATTTCAATCGATGCAAAAACTCAATTGTGCCATTTGTGGATAAACTTTTAATCTTTTCGGTTATCACGAACATGGCTTGGATTTTGTTATTAGAATCATATTTAAACTTCAAGAACAAATACTATTCTCACGTTATTTTACCAACTTAACAGTATTTGTATTCAATAATGCAATTTAGTTTTCATCATTAATGCAAATTAATGATAAATAGAATTTTTTTATCAAAATTTGAGATATACATATGATTTGATATCAAATTTATTAATCAGTTTAAGTAAGTTTCCAGGAAACTTTACATTGAATTAAGTGTTTACTGTAGGTTTGAAGCAATATGAGGCCCTTGGAACCAAATAAGTATAAGTTAAGGTAGCCAGATTACCCAGATATTTATTAAAAAATTCGTCAAAAGTTCGGTCCGCCTCGGTTGCCCGGAATTCTCACTTCATTTGCCAAATCAAACAAAATAAAAACCAAATTGTGTTGTTAAAATTTTTATTTATGATTCCGAAAAGAAATTTTTTGAACAAATTTTAAAGAAATAATCGTGAAAAGTTTTTTGGATGTTTGAATAAAAACTGCTGAAAAATTATGACGAAAACAATTCTTTTTCTTAATTTTTTGTTAAGAAATTCCTGGGTTTTGAGAAAATTTGCTGGATATTATACGGGTTTTTGGTCGACAATTTTTAAATCAAATGCCTGGATTTTTCCAAGTTTTTAAATAAAATATCCCGGATTTATCCGGCTCGGGTACGTGCTGGGAAAATTCTGGCAACCTCAGTATAAGTGAGTAAAAGCAAATTTCGAGAAAATACGCTACTAATTTTTTATGTTTAGTAATTTTCCATACATTTTTAAACAAAAAAAAATTTTTTTTGGGATCAAAATATGCAAATAAAATTCTAAAAATCTAAAAAATCATGAATTATAGTTCGAAACATAAGAATCGTTTGACATTATTGAATCAAAATTGACCATTTTCACACTTAAAATACCCTTTTGGATCTAAGGGCCTTATATAAATTTGAATGAATTTTAAGTTAATCCTTACAACAACATCAAGCTAAAAGCTAATGGCTTTTTAACAATCCAAATTTTCATTTTTTCAATAGATTTTCTGAAAATTTGCTCAGGGTGGCGTTGAGCTCGGAAATTTAGCAAATGGGGGCGGTGAGTGAAAAAAGTTTGAAAACCACTGCTCTAGGTCAACGGCTGCCGGATACAATAGGTATTGGATTGTTTCAACATCTTCTATGGGTGTGGATACCTAATTCATGTTTCACTGAAACCTTTTTGATGCCTCGTTTAACTACCGTTTTAAAATGAATTCTGATAGCACAGTGATGACACTTTTTGGTATGGATTGGGTCCAAAATAGTGAAACCAATCGGCACCAACATGTGAAAAGGGTAGCTCTACTTATCACAAAAACCATTTTTAGTTTATCAGTTTCCATAAGATTTAAAATGCAATTTGAGCAAAGGATCTAAAAGATAGCCATAATATGACATTTGTTTTATACTGTGTTTATTTGAAACGGCTCATACCGAAGATTTTAAAGAGCCAAACCCTTGTTTTTGTATGATTTAAAGTAAATGATGATATAGATTTAAAGTAAAGGTATAATTCGTACATGTTATCTAGGTCCACCGCAAGAGCTATGCACTCACTCCTATAGAGAGAACCATTAGCATTTGTTGTGAAAGAAATTCTATCTCCATTCACTCACACACATGAGACATACAGTATAAATCAAAGGGTGTATAAACCATTTAGACTAGCCTTGCCAGATACTTTTAGAAAAAAGCGGGACATTCTACAAAAAAAAGCGGAGCATCAGCAAAACTTGTTCATAGAAAGTATACTAAACTTTTTTTTAAACGCAGATTGATTTTGCTGAGTTTTTCTCACATGACTTCTATTTACACCCTTTTTTGCTATATCACTGTTAATCTCCGCGGTTCTTACGAATTAACACATTATTTGAGTGAAAGTATTTCAAGCCGTACATATAATCGGCTGATTTTATTCCGCGTGAAAAACCTGTGTGAAATTTGTATAAAAATTAATTTGTTCGGATATTAGTTTAAAAATTTGAAAACTCAAGAAACCTTCATCTTTATATACTTTGGACAATTGAGTCGAAACAGGTGGTGTATAATATAAGGCAATTTAACTAAGATTCCGGCGAAAAATATAATTTCTTTAATTCAACAATCTATAATTATTTAGAAAAAACTTAAACAATATTTTCTTTATACATTGGTTGAACGTGCTCCAAAAACTCTTAAAAAAATCAGAATCTTACTGCTATGCAAAGAGTTTTAGAGATTTTCAATATTGTCTTATATAAACTATGAAAAATGCTGCATATTTTGAGAAAAAGACGTATTTGAAACAGTTTTTGTTTATCACAGAATTGAAATTGATACTAAAATTAGTTTTTTTCCAGTGTTAGTCAGTTAACTTTGTAAAAGTTTCCCAAGAAAAAAAGCGGGACATTTTGTGAAAAAAGCGGGACAGCGGGACATTCAACAAAAAAGCGGGACATGTTCCGCTTTTGCAGGACGGATGGCAACCCTAATTTAGACAAAATTCATACTCCAGTTAGGTTCTTTAAACAATTCCGAGCTATTTTTCCAAGAAAATACCTTTTATTCGATAAATACATATTAAAAATGGTCCTAAGCACCTTCTGAGTCATATAGACTTGAAAGATTCCACGTGAATTTTGATAAGCGATTTAAAAAAGGTCGCAAAATCTTCAAACGCGTTTTTCTCGAAACGTCCTAATTGAACATAGGCCCTTTTCACGTGTTGGTACAGAGTACTGCAATATTTAGCAGAACTGTGGTACCCGCGTATACAAAATGAGAGCCAAATTTTGGCATTTTCCCAATTTTAGTCTGACAAAATGACACAAAATTTTGCTCAAAAGGCATGATAGCTAAATTTGATATGGCTCTCAGTTAAATTCAAACAAACTTAATAACCCTGATTTTTCGTCGCAGAAAAATAAGAAACAAAACTATGCTATCATTTTTATCTCATTTTACTCACCTATAAAGTGTGTAAAAATCTTAATGATGCCTAATTTTTCTGCTATTGAAAATCATCATCTAATCGGGCTATCATTTTGCTATAAATGCTTTACTTTGGGAATGGTTTGTCATCGTTTTATCATATTACAGCATTTTGATTCTTGGATGGAACCAAGGTGTGTATATATTAAGGAGGTGTTACCGAATATCGAATTCCCGATTCAGCCATTTTGGCTATGTAGGCTATGCAACTATGCGGAACTCATGAAGTTTGTTTACCAACAAACCACCGAAAAACTGAGCAAAAAAAATATATATATATATTGAGAGCCCCGCTCACTCCTCGCCTACTTACTATGAAAGTCGGAGAACCTAGTATATCAAAAGACCTTGGATGGAACCTTATTTTGGCATCGAGAAAAATACAACACAAAATAATGCAATCATTTTGGCATTTAGAGCTCAACTTGATTAATATTTGCTATTGATTTAGCCATCAAAGTCTGTCAGAAAAAGTTTTTGAGTTAATATCACCAAACAATTTATCATAGAAATTCAAAAATGACCTAAAATCGACTCAGTCTAGTGTAGCATAGTTAGAGCTCTTTTGGTTGGTAAATATTTTCAATCAAACTCATCACCAACACTGGTCAAAAGTGTTTCCTGATCATATCCTTTTCCCCCCATCCTCAAAAAAAATTGTTTTGCTAGGATGCAGAGGTGACCTCGGTCCTAAAGCATGAATTTATTTTCTATCATCCCTTTCTCTTATTTTCCTCTATCCATTGACTACTAGGACGTGGCCGGCGCCGTTATTGATGTTTAAAGAGAGAGCATCAGTTTTGTTCATTGTGAATGTGTGTCAATCCCAGACACCGTTCTTTTGACCTCTGGACAAAATTGATGGCCTCGGTCAATCACGGAGTAGCAACCATTGGCGATGTGGAAGTCGTTCTACTGAGCCACGCCTGCGATCATGGAATTCGAAATGTATTTTTATAGTAACGATTCTGATCATATAAAAAGTAAATCAAAAAACCCTACGAAGTTATCAGCTGATGAGTTGATAAGAATGATTAATTTTGATCATAGAATATTTCATTGTGCATTTCGAGTTCAATGATTTGAGGTGGATGTGAGTAGTCAATCAAGCTAAGCTAAGCTAAGCTAAGCTAAGCTAAGCTAATATCACCAAACAATTTATCATAATTCAAATTATATTTGGTTTTTTGTCTATATTTTAAGAATTTTATTTACAAACATTAACGTTCGAAAGAAAAATACAAAGATGAAAAATATATGGAAAATAGTCGAGCACAGCAACTTAAAAGTGTGTTTTCTCGAATTCCCTTCAGGCACTGATGCCCATTTGGTTTCAATGCCTCAACATATGTTGAAAGTTATGATAATGGTATGTTCACATAATATATAGAAAATAGATCCGGGAAATTAATTATCCATTGTAAGGAAAGTATGAGTTTGTGAGTTTGACTCCACAAGAGAAGATGTAAAAGATGTAGATAAGTGTATCTGACAAAACCAGCCAGATTGGTCTAAAAAAAAAGGATTTTTTTTCACAAATTTTCAATTTTCTCCATTTATCCAACGAACTTGAGGGGAGAGTGAGTAAACTTGATCCTTGGGATGACTTTTTTTTTCAGTCATGTTGAGCTACTTGAAAGCTCTTACAAAGATCTTAATGTTCTAGAAAAATGTATTAAATAGAGTGTCCGTCCCGAGATTTCCCGGTCGGGAATTCCCGGGAATCATGGTTTCATTCCCGGGAATTCTCGACATGTATGAAATTATACATGATAGCTCTCGGAACTATTCTTATTGTTCCTTTTGAAAATGTAGTCATACAAAACTCATTGAGAATATGCCGATTCCTGTGGCAGTAGACATTTTGTAGCCATTTGGTGCAATTGTTTTCTATTCAAATAGATAAGTTTAAAAAAAAATTATATGTATTTCCATACTGTTTCCATTGACAAAAACCCGCAACACTTCGAAAAATATATAAAAATTGTGGCAGATTGTGTTTCACTCGAAAGTAACATTTATGCACTTATTTCCCCCTGGTTTAAAATGAAGAAGACATCGTTTTTCTTCTCATATGAAGAGCTAATATTTATGTAAAGTGTTCAAAAAAAAAAAAAAAAAAAAAAGAAAAAAAACGTTGGATTAATCCAACAAATAAAAAGATATAATAGCATATGAATTAATTCTTCATTTGACTTATTCAGGTTATTTTATAGTTCGTTTGATTTTTTTTATTTATCATTGTTGAAAACAGTCATTGTTGAAGAGTACATTGTGAACAAATCATGGGTTTGTATGCACAAAAGGTTCAAAGTGCTATATCTGAATTGAAATGCATGTATTTTACATGGTTTTGTATATTTCCCGGGATCCCGGGAATTCCCCGGAAACAGTCCACCAGATTTTCCGATTCCCGGGAACGGGAAAATGGCCAGAAAATGGACACTCTAGTATCAAATGAAGCAAAAAAAAAACATTCAAAAAAAAATTCATCATTTCAAATAAAATGAAAAATAATATAAGTTCTACTTCAAATAACTCCATTGCTGGAGAAGGATATGAACTTCATATCACCTCTATTTTCAGAGCAATGGTTTATTCTCTATTTTTTTTAAGAACAAGTTTTCATAAATGTTACATTTGGGTTCAGTGGACTTCTAGAGTTCAAATGGCATTTTTTTTAAATTAAAGCCGCATGGTTCGTGATTACTAATGAGCATGATATTTCCGATATTCTAAGATAAGATAAGATTGGAACAAATATAAAAATTCTTCTTTTGTCAACCACCCTTCGATTTTCCGAAAATTCCAAAGGTGGAATAAACAATGGTTTTAGGCGTTTTAATAATAATTTTAATAAATTTATCGAAAATTCAAACAAATGAAAGAGTGAAAGACCAATTGTGGAAAACTGGAATTGTACCATCTTTCGAATTAGAGATTTTTTTTTACAATTTATATCTTAAATTTCTCGATATTCAATTTCGCACAATATTGATTTTATGCAAGTTTAGTGCATGCCGGCTTTTGTCAAATTTGTTCCAATTTATTGAAAGTTTGGATTCTTTTACTATCCCCCTTGGGCTTTTTTTTTATTCCAAGTGAAAAAATAAATATTTTGTTTAGACAATTAAAATTTTGGCTTCATGCTATGGAATGCAGAGTGAAAAGCAAATTTTAAAATTATCTTTTAAACTGTGATATGAAAATCACAAAACGTTCAATCAAAGTAATAGGTATTTGCTTCCATCAGTCGATCTGAGTTGATTTTTAACAAAAGTTTAATCCACAAAAGTATTTGTAATTCGTCTGCGAGTTCATGTATCGTCTCAATTTTTGAGGCAAAGAAACTTGATATTACAATCTGTCAGAGAATGCTTCATTTTTCCAAAAATGTATGAAAATTTGGTCAAGTTTCCTATTCTTCCCTACATATTCTTAAAATTTATTAAATCCCTACCAAATTCACTTATTTTCATCTTTTGGCAGTATTGACCTTAAATCTTAAGTACATATCTAAAAGTATTCCTCAAACCTTTGAAAGTGTTCTGACGTGGCACAATGAATTTGAATAAATCATAGTTCGAAAAAAAATTGTAGGTTGCTTTCTTACTTTATTTCATTGATAGAAATCGTAAATCTTCAAAGTTATAAGCTTAATCCTTTGAACTTGTCCATATTAGAAACAATAATTTAAACTCGGCTGGAATGGGCCCCCCTTTTTTAAGATACATAGCCATCATACGAGATTATTTTCATAGTATTCCGTCTCACAACTTAACTTTACGAACGTAATTCCTGAAATCTCGGCCACGGCCGTCATGCGAGATAGAAAACTAGATATTGAAAATTTTAATGTACGATTCAAGCTACTCTGAGATTTTTTTTTGATGCGGCACACAAAACTCCCCCACACCAAAAGGCTCAACTGAGCCCCCTAGTAATGGACGCTACTGTTTTAGATTTTTTAGATAATTTAAACGGTTAAAATTTAAACTTACATGAATAATTGTGATTTTTTTTCTGATTCTAGATTGAAGACTCAGGTTCAATATGCAAACTCAAATAACAGATTGTCAGTTCAGACTTTGATTGCTGTTTTCAATTGCTTACTCTAATTTTATTCTTTCTCTTAAACTTCAAAGGCAATATATTTAGAATAATTATCGTCGTTCAGATCAAAATTTCATTAATGTTTGTCAAAATTGAATTTTATTTCAAAATTCAAGATGAAAATTACTCATCAACAATTGAAATCAATCAAATGTTCAATTTCGATAAAATATTGATATTGAAATTTTTAAATCACACTCCTAGATTGAATTCAACTTACATATATTTAGATTCCAAATAAAGATTCAAATTCAAATATTTGATTCGAAAACACAGCAGCAGATTAGGAATATAAATCCAAAATATATGTAGGTTTTTGGATTCAAATTAAGCGAAGGTTACAAATAGAAATTTTAAAATATGGAATTTAAATTTTTAATTAATTTAAAGAAGTTTTATCTCATGTTCAGATTTTTTTTACATATAGGAAACTATTGTAGAAAAATTTAACTGAGATTGCAATTTTTTAAATTATAAGTTGAATTCATTTCAAATAAGGTCACTTATTCAACTGCCATTCGTATAAAGCAAATTATTTAAAACTTTTCGAAACAGAAAGTAAAACAATATCATAAACCAGAATATGACATGCTTTTTTTAATGTGGAAAAATCGACATTAATTTACGAATGCCATACTGTCAGTACTGTTGCACAATGCGGAGGAAAAAGGTTAAAATGTTTTTTTGTAAATTGTTAAGACTGTTCTACATTTGTTTTATTTTTTGAAATTTGTATATTGGTGATTTCAAATTCAATTTTCAGCTGCCAGGTAGATATATACACGGATGCCGGAATACTCGTAGTAAATTTAAAGTTTTGAAAATGTTATATATTTTCAACTATTGGTGTTCCTGACTGATTCGTTTTCTCAAAGAATACTCACATAGCCCTTTATCACGTATTACATTATTTTACCACCAAAAATCACCAATGGAAAGACCAAAAAAAAATCGGAATAATCGATATTTAAATTTTAGCGCCAAATGACTCAAAAATGCATAAAACGTCAAAATGGTGTTATGTCGGACATTTTTTGTCGGTCTTTGAAAAAATTACTTAATAAAACAAAAGCCGTTTTGCGGAAAATCCGTTATTTTTGGGAAAATCGAATAATTTCCAGAAAGCCGATTTTTGACCATTTTTTTTCCGAGAAAACACCGTGATGATTTTCGAGCGTAAAAACCAGAATCTTTGAGCGCATTGAGTACGATTGTTCTGGAATTTTGCACAGGTCAGTTTTTTTGGCCAATTTTTTTATGTCGGTTTGCAAAATTCGACATGATCAATTTGGCTGCCTCTCTGACACACATACATACATTAATTTAGGAATAGACAATATGATTCAAATCCAGAATATTATTTCGGAAACTTAAAAATTGCACTTCAGAAAATGGACTTAAAATGATTGATCTTGTAAAATGTCCGCGTTTTTATGTAAGAGATCCCGAAGAATATCAAGCCAGCGGTGTCATTTGAAAATCATTGTATCATGTATTTATTATTCATGTTTGAAAGTTACGATGTCCTAAAAGATTGTTATTCAATTAAATTTCTAATGAAAAGTACCATGGAGCTATGAAGTATTAAACAGATAGGCTTTTAACTGTGGGCCATTCTGATCTTATAGCTAAGAATAAAATAGCGAAAATTTGCAGCTCAGAACGGATTCACTTTAAATCAGCATTAACCTTATGACTTGTAGCCAGAGATGCCAACGTGGCTGATTTTTCAGGATTTGCTTGATTTTTCGAGGCTCAGCCTGACAACTTGATAAGCCATTGAATTTCCCTGATTTTTAAAAATATGCCTGATTTCGCCTGATTTCTGCCATTGTGATGAAAAATGGGTGGTAGAAAATTGGTTTAGGTACCATTGCTGAAGTGAAAAAGTGAAAATGTGGCTGAATCAAAGCAATCGAAACTTTCCCTTTAATTCTTATTTAAAAAAGGGATTTAATGGGAATCTTTCGATTGCTTTGATTCAGGAGAATTATCCAACCAAGTAGGCTCCCAACACATATTAGAGTGAAAATGTGGAGCGATGACCATCACTTTGTGTGAAAATCCCGTTACTTTAACGAAGCCTGATTTTGTCTGATTTTTATTTCACCAGTTCCCTGATTTTTGAAAAAAAAATTGTTGGTAACCCTGCTTGTAACCATAAAGCTAGCCTTGAAGCATGAAAATTTATAGTTGCACTCGATAAGATTTCCAATGTCACCTAGCCAATCAATATCTCAACTCGAATGTTTTAAAACCCTCCTGCATTTTCCGTTCATTTGTTATTCGACCAATCAATATTACAATTCGATGCGCTTTTGGATTTTATTCTTTTTTTTTGTTTTTTCAACGCTTTTCATTAAATTTTCCTTGGGGCCAAAAGGGATTATCTGGAAAATATGCATAAAAATGTGGTGCAACTTAAATCCAAAACTATCCGGCACCTGCTGAAACTGAGCCCAGCAACAACAGCAAATCATTCAAGCAAGGCCATCGGATAGCCGTGTGAAATCGGTCTATTTTCCATGCAATCAAGGGCTCGCGATTGACAGACAGTCCGTGACAATATCGCATGCTGGGACAGTGAGTGAGAGGGAAAAAGATATCCGATTCCGTTCCATTAATGGGTTAGCCGGAATCCTCCGTTCAGCTCTCAAGAGCTTGCCATCATTGATTGGGGGGCTCTCGGGTTGATTGACCTCCCGCTTCGATATAGGAGGGAGCCTTTGGTGATGAGATTCAACACGGTTGTCAATCTCGGACTGATGAAATCAATAATGGCTAATGGCGCACGAGAAATGGGGCTTGGCTCCGCTGAACCTAGCTATGGGAGGTGAAAGAAATTCTCCACAAGAAAGAAACGATTCCCTAGAGCTGTCAACAATCGACAAACGAAATGAACGAAGCCAATTTGCATAAATAGTCAATACGCATTTCCAACGCATTTGGTTTTATTGAAGACCCATCGGTTTTGGAGTTTTGAGCGAGTCCCGCCTGATGGCTGAATGGCAGATCGCGAGCTTATGCGTATGGCGTAATATTTGACACTGATGATGATGATGAAGATGATAATGATGATAGAGAGAAATGAAGAAGTTGACAATGATGTCGATCCGAGTGAAGATGCTTTCATACAAAAGTTCCCAACCATGTGTCGCAATCGTCTCTTTTCGGTTCCAAATATTCAACGAAACAATACACGAGGAGACGGAAATCAGCGCACGTCTGCCAGCAGGAGAAGCTTCAAGGAGAAGAAGAGGAGATTGATGTCCAAATTATGCAAGAAGCGCTTAAGAAATCTGGCAAGAAAACAAAGCCAAACGGGCGTCTT
This sequence comes from Uranotaenia lowii, assembly GCF_029784155.1. Taxonomy (NCBI): domain Eukaryota; kingdom Metazoa; phylum Arthropoda; class Insecta; order Diptera; family Culicidae; genus Uranotaenia; species Uranotaenia lowii. Next base: position 322,863,244 of record NC_073693.1, read on the forward strand.
TGCAAAAGTTTTGCCCGTTTTGCCTTAGGATGGCAGAAGATACGACAACTTGGTATCATTGAACATACCACACACAATGTGTTTGTCGTTTCGTTCAATTCAAAAGGGGTTTATGAAAGGAGCTCGCTCGCTAGTTGGAATAAGCAAATTTGTACGTGAAGTATGCGAGTTTTATTTTTCTTATTTGACGATTTATTTTAAGCTTTACTCTGAAGGAAGCTAGCAGAAAGCAAATATGTATTCTGCAATTGATTTGCAAACTTTGGTATGCAAATTTCATACAAATGTGAAGATGTTGTGACTATAAGACGAAGTGTACAGTTGAATTTTAAAATGTCATGAATGGTGATACCGCTTTAAAAAAATTTCGTTGAGAAAACATCATTTTAATCCCATACAATAATAATTTCGAATATTGAGATCCACAATTTGGAATGCAAAAAATTCCAAAAATGCCAAAACAGACAAAAATGACAAAAATGACAAAAATGACAAAAATGACAAAAATGACAAAAATGACAAAAATGACAAAAATGACAAAAATGACAAAAATGACAAAAATGACAAAAATGACAAAAATGACAAAAATGACAAAAATGACAAAAATGACAAAAATGACAAAAATGACAAAAATGACAAAAATGACAAAAATGACAAAAATGAGAAAAATGACAAAAATGACAAAAATGACAAAAATGAGAAAAATGACAAAAATGACAAAAATGACAAAAATGACAAAAATGACAAAAATGACAAAAATGACAAAAATGACAAAAATGACAAAAATGACAAAAATGACAAAAATGACAAAAATGACAAAAATGACAAAAATGACAAAAATGACAAAAATGACAAAAATGACATAAATGACAAAAATGACAAAAATGACAAAAATGACAAAAATGACAAAAATGACAAAAATGACAAAAATGACAAAAAATGTCAAAAATGTCAAAAATGTCAAAAATGACAAAAAATGTCAAAAAATGTCAAAAATGACAAAAATGACAAAAATGACAAAAATGACAAAAATGACAAAAATGACAAAAATGAAAAAAATGACAAAAATGACAAAAATGACAAAAATGACAAAAATGACAAAAATGACAAAAATGACAAAAATGACAAAAATGACAAAAATGACAAAAATGACAAAAATGACAAAAATGACAAAAATGACAAAAATGACAAAAATGACAAAAATGACAAAAATGACAAAAATGACAAAAATGACAAAAATGACAAAAATGACAAAAATGACAAAAATGACAAAAATGACAAAAATGACAAAAATGACAAAAATGACAAAAATGACAAAAATGACAAAAATGACAAAAATGACAAAAATGACAAAAATGACAAAAATGACAAAAATGACAAAAATGACAAAAATGACAAAAATGACAAAAATGACAAAAATGACAAAAATGACAAAAATGACAAAAATGACAAAAATGACAAAAATGACAAAAATGACAAAAATGACAAAAATGACAAAAATGACAAAAATGACAAAAATGACAAAAATTACAAAAATGACAAAAATGACAAAAATGACAAAAATGACAAAAATGACAAAAATGACAAAAATGACAAAAATGACAAAAATGACAAAAATGACAAAAATGACAAAAATGACAAAAATGACAAAAATGACAAAAATGACAAAAATGACAAAAATGACAAAAATGACAAAAATGACAAAAATGACAAAAATGACAAAAATGACAAAAATGACAAAAATGACAAAAATGACAAAAATGACAAAAATGACAAAAATGACAAAAATGACAAAAATGAGAAAAATGACAAAAATGACAAAAATGACAAAAATGACAAAAATGACAAAAATGACAAAAATGACAAAAATGACAAAAATGACAAAAATGACAAAAATGACAAAAATGACAAAAATGACAAAAATGACAAAAATGACAAAAATGACAAAAATGACAAAAATGACAAAAATGACAAAAATGACAAAAATGACAAAAATGACAAAAATGACAAAAAATGACAAAAATGACAAAAATGACAAAAAATGTCAAAAATGTCAAAATGTCAAAAATGACAAAAATGTCAAAAAATGTCAAAAATGTCAAAAATGACAAAAATGACAAAAATGACAAAAATGACAAAAATGACAAAAATGACAAAAATGACAAAAATGACAAAAATGACAAAAATGACAAAAATGACAAAAATGACAAAAATGACAAAAATGACAAAAATGACAAAAATGACAAAAATGACAAAAATGACAAAAATGACAAAAATGACAAAAATGACAAAAATGACAAAAATGACAAAAATGACAAAAATGACAAAAATGACAAAAATGACAAAAATGACAAAAATGACAAAATGACAAAAATGACAAAAATGACAAAAATGACAAAAATGACAAAAATGACAAAAATGACAAAAATGACAAAAATGACAAAAATGACAAAAATGACAAATGACAAAAATGACAAAAATGACAAAAATGACAAAAATGACAAAAATGACAAAAATGACAAAAATGACAAAATGACAAAAATGACAAAATGACAAAAATGACAAAAATGACAAAAATGACAAAAAATGACAAAAATGACAAAAATGACAAAAATGACAAAAATGACAAAATGACAAAAATGACAAAAATGACAAAAATGACAAAAATGACAAAAATGACAAAAATGACAAAAATGACAAAAATGACAAAAATGACAAAATGACAAAAATGACAAAAATGACAAAAATGACAAAAATGACAAAAATGACAAAAATGACAAAAATGACAAAAATGACAAAAATGACAAAAATGACAAAAATGACAAAAATGACAAAAATGACAAAAATGACAAAAATGACAAAAATGACAAAAATGACAAAAATGACAAAAATGACAAAAATGACAAAAATGACAAAAATGACAAAAATGACAAAAATGACAAAAATGACAAAAATGACAAAAATGACAAAAATGACAAAAATGACAAAAATGACAAAAATGACAAAAATGACAAAAATGACAAAAATGACAAAAATGACAAAAATGACAAAAATGACAAAAATGACAAAAATGACAAAAATGACAAAAATGACAAAAATGACAAAAATGACAAAAATGACAAAAATGACAAAAATGACAAAAATGACAAAAATGACAAAAATGACAAAAATGACAAAAATGACAAAAATGACAAAAATGACAAAAATGACAAAAATGACAAAAATGACAAAAATGACAAAAATGACAAAAATGACAAAAATGACAAAAATGACAAAAATGACAAAAATGACAAAAATGACAAAAATGACAAAAATGACAAAAATGACAAAAATGACAAAAATGACAAAAATGACAAAAATGACAAAAAATGACAAAAAATGACAAAAATGACAAAAATGACAAAAAATGACAAAAAATGACAAAAAATGACAAAAATGACAAAAATGACAAAAATGACAAAAATGACAAAAATGACAAAAATGACAAAAATGACAAAAATGACAAAAATGACAAAAATGACAAAAATGACAAAAATGACAAAAATGACAAAAATGACAAAAATGACAAAAATGACAAAAATGACAAAAATGACAAAAATGACAAAAATGACAAAAATGACAAAAATGACAAAAATGACAAAAATGACAAAAATGACAAAAATGACAAAAATGACAAAAATGACAAAAATGACAAAAATGACAAAAATGACAAAAATGACAAAAATGACAAAAATGACAAAAATGACAAAAATGACAAAAATGACAAAAATGACAAAAATGACAAAAATGACAAAAATGACAAAAATGACAAAAATGACAAAAATGAAAAAAAATGACAAAAATGACAAAAATGACAAAAATGACAAAAAATGTCAAAAAATGTCAAAAATGACAAAAATGACAAAAATGACAAAAATGACAAAAATGACAAAAATGACAAAAATGACAAAAATGACAAAAATGACAAAAATGACAAAAATGACAAAAATGACAAAAATGACAAAAATGACAAAAATGACAAAAATGACAAAAATGACAAAAATGACAAAAATGACAAAAATGACAAAAATGACAAAAATGACAAAAATGACAAAAATGACAAAAATGACAAAAATGACAAAAATGACAAAAATGACAAAAATGACAAAAATGACAAAAATGACAAAAATGCCAAAAATGACAAAAATGACAAAAATGACAAAAATGACAAAAATGACAAAAATGACAAAAATGACAAAAATGACAAAAATGACAAAAATGACAAAAATGACAAAAATGACAAAAATGACAAAAATGACAAAAATGACAAAAATGACAAAAATGACAAAAATGACAAAAATGACAAAAATGACAAAAATGACAAAAATGACAAAAATGACAAAAATGACAAAAATGACAAAAATGACAAAAATGACAAAAATGACAAAAATGACAAAAATGACAAAAATGACAAAAATGACAAAAATGACAAAAATGACAAAAATGACAAAAATGACAAAAATGACAAAAATGACAAAAATGACAAAAATGACAAAAATGACAAAAATGACAAAAATGACAAAAATGACAAAAATGACAAAAATGACAAAAATGACAAAAATGACAAAAATGACAAAAATGACAAAAATGACAAAAATGACAAAAATGACAAAAATGACAAAAATGACAAAAATGACAAAAATGACAAAAATGACAAAAATGACAAAAAATGACAAAAATGACAAAAATGACAAAAATGACAAAAATGACAAAAATGACAAAAATGACAAAAAATGTCAAAAATGACAAAAATGACAAAAATGACAAAAATGACAAAAATGACAAAAATGACAAAAATGACAAAAATGACAAAAATGACAAAAATGACAAAAATGACAAAAATGACAAAAATGACAAAAATGACAAAAATGACAAAAATGACAAAAATGACAAAAATGACAAAAATGACAAAAATGACAAAAATGACAAAAATGACAAAAATGACAAAAATGACAAAAATGACAAAAATGACAAAAATGACAAAAATGACAAAAATGACAAAAATGACAAAAATGACAAAAATGACAAAAATGACAAAAATGACAAAAATGACAAAAATGACAAAAATGACAAAAATGACAAAAATGACAAAAATGACAAAAATGACAAAAATGACAAAAATGACAAAAATGACAAAAATGACAAAAATGACAAAAATGACAAAAATGACAAAAATGACAAAAATGACAAAAATGACAAAAATGACAAAAATGACAAAAATGACAAAAATAACTAAAATGACTAAAATGACAAAAATGACAAAAATGACAAAAATGACAAAAATGACAAAAATGACAAAAATTACATAAATGACAAAAATGACAAAAATGACAAAAATGACAAAAATGACAAAAATGACAAAAATGACAAAAATGACAAAAATGACAAAAATGACAAAAATGACAAAAATGACAAAAATGACAAAAATGACAAAAATGACAAAAATGACAAAAATGACAAAAATGACAAAAATGACAAAAATGACAAAAATGACAAAAATTACAAAAATGACAAAAATGACAAAAATGACAAAAATGACAAAAATGACAAAAATGACAAAAATGACAAAAATGACAAAAATGACAAAAATGACAAAAATGACAAAAATGACAAAAATGACAAAAATGACAAAAATGACAAAAATGACAAAAAATGATAAAAATGACAAAAATGACAAAAATGACAAAAATGACAAAAAATGACAAAAAATGACAAAAATGACAAAAATGACAAAAATGACAAAAAATGACAAAAAATGACAAAAATGACAAAAATGACAAAAATGACAAAAATGACAAAAATGAAAAAAATGAAAAAAATGAAAAAAATGACAAAAATGACAAAAATGACAAAAATGACAAAAATGACAAAAATGACAAAAATGACAAAAATGACAAAAATGACAAAAATGACAAAAATGACAAAAATGACAAAAATGACAAAAATGACAAAAATGACAAAAATGACAAAAATGACAAAAATGACAAAAATGACAAAAATGACAAAAATGACAAAAATGACAAAAATGACAAAAATGACAAAAATGACAAAAATGACAAAAATGACAAAAATGACAAAAATGACAAAAATGACAAAAATGACAAAAATGACAAAAATGACAAAAATGACAAAAATGACAAAAATGACAAAAATGACAAAAATGACAAAAATGACAAAAATGACAAAAATGACAAAAATGACAAAAATGACAAAAATGACAAAAATGACAAAAATGACAAAAATGACAAAAATGACAAAAATGACAAAAATGACAAAAATGACAAAAATGACAAAAATGACAAAAATGACAAAAATGACAAAAATGACAAAAATGACAAAAATGACAAAAATGACAAAAATGACAAAAATGACAAAAATGACAAAAATGACAAAAATGACAAAAATGACAAAAATGACAAAAATGACAAAAATGACAAAAATGACAAAAATGACAAAAATAACTAAAATGACAAAAATGAAAAAAATGACAAAAAAGACAAAAATGACAAAAATGACAAAAATGACAAAAATGACAAAAATGACAAAAATGACAAAAATGACAAAAATGACAAAAATGACAAAAATGACAAAAATGACAAAAATGACAAAAATGACAAAAATGACAAAAATGACAAAAATGACAAAAATGACAAAAATGACAAAAATGACAAAAATGACAAAAATGACAAAAATGACAAAAATGACAAAAATGACAAAAATGACAAAAATGACAAAAATGACAAAAATGACAAAAATGACAAAAATGACAAAAATGACAAAAATGACAAAAATGACAAAAATGACAAAAATGACAAAAATGACAAAAATGACAAAAATGACAAAAATGACAAAAATGACAAAAATGACAAAAATGACAAAAATGACAAAAATAACCAAAATGACAAAAATGACAAAAATGAAAAAAATAACAAAAATGACAACAATGACAAAAATGACAAAAATGACAAAAATGACAAAAATGACAAAAATGACAAAAATTACAAAAATTACAAAAATTAAAAAAAAATAACAAAAATAAAAAAAAATACAAAAATTTCGAAAATGATAAAAATGACAAAAATTACAAAAATTACAAAAATTACAAAAAATACAAAAAATAAAAAAAAATTCAAAAATTTCAAAAATTACAAAAAATACAAAAATAACAAAAATAACAAAAATAACAAAAATTACAAAAATACAAAGATTACAAAAATTACAAAAATTTAAAAAATTTATAAAAATTACAAATATTACAAAAATGTCAAAATATTAGAAAAAATTACAAAAATCACATATATTTTGAATTGGATCTTCAAATACCTCAAAAATGATAAAAAAAAAATTACATAAATGACTCAAATGTTATCCAAAAACACATTTATGTGACACAAGAATACATATGATTCAAAAATAGTACAAAAAAGATAATGATTCAAATCTACACTAGAGTGACACAAAATCTACTCTAAAATTACAAAATTGAACTTAATTTTTAGTCAATTATCGACCATTTTCAGTCATTTTTTATCATGTAAATGCATAAATTTAACACTCTTCTCGTTTGGTTATAATGTTGGTTTTTCAGTTTTTTTTTGTCATTTTAAGTTATTTGTTTGAATTTGTTTTTTCAGAGGAATTCATTTATATTTGGACTCAGTCTAGTATGTAACCTTCCCAAGTGAAATTTCCACAACCTTCCAATATTGACCAACCCTAACGAGCCGGTTAATTTGAACTCCAAACAAAGAAATGGCTCGCTGCGTAGCTACCTTCAATCCCGAAAGTCAACACACCTTAACGAACCTTACTTGCCATTCTGTCAAACTTTACGCAACGAAATGATTTCGAAAGCGCAAAAAGTGAGCAATTACTCTACCACCTTCGCTCTTTTTCATGGAACAACCAAAGGATAAAAAAAGCACCGAAAACAAAAAGCCCAAATCGTCGTCGTCTAGCTTGGTCGTTGTTAGAAGACCGGCTTAGGAGAAGGCAAACTTCTCACCACCTTCTAGGTTGCCGGCATTTAACTTTTCGAACTTTCGGCACTTTTTTTTTGGTTGCCGTTTTCCTTAATCGATTTGCCCAAAACATTAAACGGTCTGTGAAAAATTGAATGCCATTTTTCATCATCCGAATCATCGGTGTAACAGCAGCTGAACAACAACTGAAAAAAAACCAAAAACAAAACAATTTTCGAAGTTGGTCAAAACAAAAACGTCAAGTCGTCGAAATGGAGGGAAAATTTGCAGTACATTTTTTTTCATTTGATGGAGTGGGTGGAAGTGAGAGTTGAATAAAAAAAAACAAGTTATTAACTCGATTTATGAACTTTTCAATGGAGCACCAAGTTGATGTTTGGTTTCAATGATGCACAGAAACTTCCTAGAAGGTAGTTTAAAATTAGGAGCAAATTGAGTTTGGAATGAATGATGATTAACGAGCAGAATGTTTTTGAGTGGGTGGGTAGTTAGATGTGTGCTCAATCTTAAAACGACAGGGTGCTTTTCTCAATTTAGAGCAACGACGTTGACTCTATGAATATGACCATTTTTTTTTCTAAGGTGTGTCGCCATTGAGAGGTGCTCCAAAAGATCAAGTGTCGATTACTCATGGTTAAGAAAACAAAACAGAAAAAAAACACGACCCTCCAAATGAGGGTTTTTATTTTGAACAACACCATTTCGAAATAATGCTACCATATTTGGGTTGTTCAGAGGAGTGTTGATGGGTATACTTGAAAGCAAAAAAAAAAGTCGAGATAATCGATGTTTGAATGAAACGCTTATAGTAACAACCATTTCAAGCATCAAACCGCAGTGCGTTCATGTTTTTCAATGATTCGAGATCTTGATCTTGATCATGAGCCAGTGATCTCGGAAGTGTAGGATCATTATAACTCGGCAAAAACAACACTTCGGCTAAATCATTCTTCTTCCAGAAGAAGCTGTCCCAGAGTTGTCCAAATCGAATGTGATTTGTTGTTTATGATATTGGTAATAAATTTTAGGGTTGTTTATTGATGGGTTTCCGTGTATAGACAATCAAGTTGATTTGTGCCCAGCCTTCCTGCAGATTCGATTGCAAGGTTGTTTTGAAATCCATCAAGATATGGCTTCGATGTTCTTCTACGATGATCATTTTGTAAGACTTATATTAAACTTAAAATTCAGCCTTTACTCCAATCATGAGTTTTCCTTATGAAAACGCTAATGGCATAAGATGTGAACACCAGCAGCGGCGTTGATTCGATTTGATACCGTCTCTCTCAAGATTTAAGCTTTTCTGTTCAGATTTGTGCTTTCCAGATGTTTGTGAGCTTTCATCTCCAATTGAATCAAGGCAAAAAAGCTTGAATGTGATCAAAAAATGCTTAAAAACAATGTTAACTAAAATTTAACAAAAAGATGTTGGTCACCCCTTTAATAGAGTAATCGTGTAACGTTGCATACTCCTGTTTCTTATTTTCTTTCCAATCATAAGACATTACTGGCAAACGTCGAGTCGAACAAAAGACGTTGTGCGTTTTTTTTTGTTTTGAACCGTGCAGAAATAGGGTAAATGTACCTAAGACAACGGCTTAAGGAAGCTGTTTTCATTAATTCAATAGAATTGCCTTCCATGTTGATTTGAAACTGATATTTATTCATTGAACTATATTTCGAATACTGTTTTATGAAACTATGAAGAAAATAGATCGTTCCATTACGTACTTTTGAGTCAATTTATGATTTATTTTTCTCATTCAAGTTCCTCCATTGTCGTACCAGGTCCCTAATTCCGTCGTACAAGGAGACCGGAATTGTCTCAATTTATTCCACCCTCTTCAGAAATACATTTAAAATTTTGCGGTTGCGGTTCATGCAATTAGCATCAGCTTACATCGAACGGATCACCCGCGCAGGATAACAGCAGAATTTCTCTCGAGTAACCAGTCGCAATAAGCTATGAAACTAGGATAGCTTTATTCTAAAAAGGTCTACCATTGCTTGGCTAATGCGTCTGCAGGCAGCAAAGTATTATACCTTCTATTCAATTCTACCGAAATTGTCTCGAACTCTTACTCCCTCATGAGGGATAGATTTGAAATTTAGCGGTTGCGGTTCATACAAAAGCGATTATTTACTTCGCACGGATCAACCGCGCAGGATAACTGCAAAGTTTGAATCAGATCTAAGTCGCAATAAAATGGACTTGCCAAGAAATCCCAAGGTAGCGTTTTTGTAGCTAGGTACCATTGCTTGGCTAATGCAATTGCAGGCAGCACAATATTAGACCTTACAAATTGAATCCACCCTGCAAATGTATTTTGTACCAACACACTCTCCAACGGACTGGGCTGCCATGATCCAGGATTTGTCTGTAAAATAAGATTTTATCACATTCAAACAGACATTTTCCACAAATTACATGGCACAAATTTACACAGTAACTGCATACATTTAAAGAACATCAACATTTTTAATAGTACTATATGTTTTTCTACGCAATGAAACTGAATAGTAAGACATTTGAGGAGAGGCAGAATCACACTTGCGTTTTGTCAACATGTGTATTCTTATGCATGTGGAAACCCTGGCGAAGGATATCGACACAAAGCAACGACACGTTGATGCGTGTAATGCGCATTAGACTGGTTCAGCTCATCTATTCAAGTTTTTTTGCGAGCGATAAAAGTTTTTGCAAAAATGTTTTTTTTTTTTTCGGAAATTGACGCTTCGTTATTCTAACATTTTGTTGTTTGGGTTCTAATTTTTGGTAAATGATGTACTGTTTTTATTCAAATTGTAATATGTCAAAAACGACAAAACATCTTTTGTTGAAAATTCACTGAGAATTTATAAAAATGCAGTAAACATGAGTCAAGTATTAAAACATATATGGAAGAAATCAGAATATAAGCGGGTTTGAATTTGTTGAATTTTGAACGACTATATGTACAAAAAATCATATCTACCGATTTTTTATCCAAACTTGTATTGAGATCCAAACCAGAGACTCATGCACTCTTATTTCAAAGTTTAAATGATCACTTCATCCAAATTCTCTTGTCATTTTGACCTTCAACGGGAATTTTTTGCATCGTTTTTTCATGCATCGTAAAGATTCAATAAAAATCGAGGTTTTCGGTCCAGGAATTGAAATTTTTTCTTCGAGTTGATCCCGATTTAGAGAATTTCTGAAAACTGGAGAAGTTTTAGTTTTAGTTTTCAAGGATCTTTCAGTGACCATTCTGTAGAGCAAAGCGTTTGGTCGTATGTGAGATATTGCAGTTTGAATGCAAGAAGTTGAAAAAGTCTAATTTTCAAATAATTGATGTATCTCATGTTTCAAACACTTGAGAAAGGTTTAGTGTCATCAGATAATAGAACCAAAAATAATCAAATATTAAAATATGAAATAATTTGGAAGAAACAATGTCATTGGAGTTGAACGTTAGAAATGTGAAAGTTGGAGATATTCTTGCGTGCACCCAAACGTCTATCTAATTATGCACGATACTGTTAGTAAATAATTTGTAAAACACCATCCACTAAGCTACTAAATCCATCAATTCTTTGTTCATTTGAAACCATGCATTATAAGCAATGCGGAATACATTCAAGGAATTTATTAATATAAATAGACTTTTTGCACTTATCTCCCAGCGCATCAAGTTCCTAGCTTCAAAATAAACAAAATAACTGTATTGTGTTGTGATTTACTTGGAAATCCATTATGTTCATTCTTTATGAGTCCGACTGTGGTCAGCAAAAAATAGTAAAAATGAACCGGTCTAATTCCAATTCTTGCAGAACGGTTTCCTATTCCTGTCGTAAAATTACGACGAATTATGGGGCCCGAGCGATTCGATTTCAATCGAATATTAACAAATTTATATAGTTCAGATTAGTTTGAAATCATTTTTCTAATTTTATTTCAACACTTTTCTGTCGAATTTTATGATTTTGATCGTTATATGCATTGACAGGAAGCGATAAAACAAAGAAACACGTTAGGGGGATCACTAAGTTCGTTTTACAATATGGCGGAGTGCGTCAATAATTGTATTCACTTCGCGATTTCAATATCAAATAAATTAAGAAATAGTTTTAAAAGTGACAAACTTGTGATAGAAAATAAATTCACAAGCTTAAGTTTATCATGTGAAGTAGCCAATTAAAGTGGAAAGTGATTTTTCGGCTCTAAAACATGCATTCTTGAATTGCGACGAATCAGAGGGATACGACGGAGGAGGGTACACCTACCCTACTATTAAAATTAACCCGTAATCTTCATCTGCCTCAGGTGGTAGGGGAAAAGTTCATATAACGCCCCATGTGGCCAATACGCGCCACTCTTGTTTTGAAGAATCTGAAACATTTTAAGCCTGCAAAATATTACCAATTTGTTTTAAATGCTGTGATTGGTCATGGCAAGTATGAATTTTTCCTTAAAATGCCTCTGTATCGAGATAATTTCACAATTTAGGTTTTTCTTCATTTCGATCTAAATTTTAAAACACTTTTAATAAGGTGTCACCAAGCAGAGAAAAACGAATAAGACAATATTTTCTGACACATCGATAGAGGAGAATCTAAATTACGATTTTATGCTAAAAAATTATACTGAACTCGCTAAGGTATGCTTTTCATGGGTATGTTCTATCACGGCCCATGCGCTTTTTATAACGCGCCAATCGTAGTAGGCTTAAAATTGCATTAATTTTTCACAAAGGCCAATTTTCATTGAAAATGAACAAAAAGTCTAAAGCCATATTTTAAGCGTTAATTCAGCCCAAAAAATCTATTTTTCATTTTTTGTTAAATTTCTATTAGTCCATTTTGATTTTCTTTTCAGTCAAAGTGTCTGTAAGTATTGGTGTGTTTTCGGTCTTCGGCTGCTCTCGGGTGTGTTCGGCTGCTAGGCGCGTATTGAATACACGGCGGCGCGTATTTGCAACACAGTTTTGTTCTGTGGCTTTGAATATGGTTTTTAAAAATCATGTTTTTGAAGAAACTAAAGCAGTTTGAGTAATGAAAAATCATAGGAATTTGTAGAAAACACATTTCTTCAACGATTACACCCATTTTTACCACAATTTGTACGTGGAATACGTAGAAAATCAGCGATTCGCTTAGGTGGCGCATAATAGGGCATGTTCCCCTACACTGGTTTAGCTGTTGGATGGGCAAGATGAAGGTAGCATAATGATGTGAGATCGATTCTCACCGACGGCAATTTTTTTCCTGTTTCTGGGATGAATCATCTCATAGGATGAAAATCCCGTAAAACAACTTTCTTGTTTCGTTTAAATGTTCGTATGTAGAGGTTCTGCATAATTTTGCCAGAGAGCTTGGTTTCTTATGCCAGTGAACGGAAAGCAAACATATCATCTTTGGCGCAAGGCACATTTAAGCGCATTTTTGGCACATAGTTAGCTTCAAAAGGCATTGAAATTTTGAAACGTTTTCTTCGGGAATCTGAATTCAACATAATATTCATTTGATACAGCCTGTATTTTAAAGATTCAGGATGTCAAGTAACTAAACTTTAAAGCTCAGCAAGATATCTGTTAAAATTGTTTACAGGATGGATGGGTAAGAATTGAAATTCAAGCGATTGTACAGGTCAACTAGAAAAAAAAATGTGAAAAAAGACCTCAAAGCGAGTTCAGAAGACAGCTTGATGCAAATAAAAATTGAAGCAGGTTCGAGAGGACAACTTTCAAATTACGAAAAAAAAAATCAACAGAAAGAAATTTGAGGGAGCGCTAGGTGAAATTTAAATATTAAGTGGGTTGAGACGATCGAAATAATTGTGAAAAAATCACTTAAAAGCAAGTTGAGTGTTCAGCTTGAAGAAATTGAAAAACACTCAAGCAGATTGAGAGGACAGCTTGAAACAAATGATGATAAATCTTAGAGTCAGTTGAGAGGACAGCTTGGCGAGAATTCAAACTGAAGCGGTTTCAAAGGATAGCCTGGTTGAAAGATGAATAAAAAAACACGTTAAAGCATGTTGAGAGTACAGTTTAGTGAGGTAGAAGCCTCCAACGGGTTGAAAATTCAGTTTGAAATAAATAAAAAAAACCTAAAGGAGAGTTGAGACGACAACTTGTTAAATTTCAGGCGTTTTGAGAGGACAGCTTGATTCAAAAATAAAATGGATTTTTGATCTTGAACATGCAATGGGTTGGGAGCAGAGCAATATCCATTAAAGTTAAGCATTAAAAATTATGTTTTTCGAGAGTTTCTAAATGGCCTCGCTTTTATATATGCTGTGTCCCTCTTTTTTTATTGAAATGTCAACTTTTTTTGAAAGAAGCTGGCAAGACTAGTTTTACTCTTTGTGCATAGTGTTTTTTGAACTTTTTTTAGATATCTCTAAATTAGTAAAATTTATTTATTTCAGACATGTTTACAAAAACTATGAAATGGACTAAAAATAAAAAAAAAATTTCATGGTATTTTTATAGCTGACTTTTATTGTAGTGAAAGAAAATTGAAAAAAAAAAAACAAATTAGATATCCATTTTTTAAATAAAACCTTTTTTTTTTTGGAAACAACTGCTATATCTGACAGATTTAAAAAAATTTACCAAAGTTTTAAATCTGAATCAATTACAAACATCCTCCTTTACTTAAAAAACAATACATGGAAAAATGGGCAAAATCTTGTGGACGAAAAAATATATGAAATACACATTTTCGCGTTTTTAAATACCGTTAACCGGGCTAACAATGATCACCGGGATGAATTTAATCAACATAAATTTTACCACATAATCATCAATAACTAAGCCTGAAGTTAAAATATCTCAAAACTTTTTCTACGTTTAAAAACCTATAGGCTCAGTTTCAAATTGCGAAAATCCTGGTTTGTTTTTGAAAATTTCAAATGTAAGTAAAAATGTTATTTCAAAATCTTGAAATATCTGTTTTTTCGAAGGCACGCAAACAAACACCCTTCCTGATGAAATCAAAGCGTTTAGAAGCAAACAAGTAAATTTATGTGAGAGTTCATCTTTTTTAGTAAATGTATAGTGTTCCAAGAGTAAACCAGTTTAGGACAAAAGGCTAGAAACCCTTTCAAATGTTAAAGTTTGAAAGTAAAAAATAAAAGGGGAATAAAGTGAGGGCCTAGGGAATTTAATGAAGGCAAAATTTCATTTGATTTTGCACCTTAAATTTTATAAGTAATGTTAAGAAATTTAGTCCCTTAATTTATGCAGCATCATTGTCCATCTGAAACCCACATATGTATATGTAAAGCGTTTATTTGTTTATTTTGGCATAAAATATCCTAAATGTTCCGAACTACCTAATCAATTGATAAATTACCATTTGTTTATATTACAAAGGTGTTTTGTATCCTTTATGGTCTAGAAAACTCTTTAAAACCGTCGGAATTCTAAACACTAATCAGAGACTGAATCGATTTTAAAATCCAATTTGAAGTAGTCTAATAAATATCTGCAACCATGTTTTACGTTTATAGGAGTTCAGTACTGGTTTTAAAAATATGAAACATGCCACATTCTCCTTAACAAAAAAAAAGAATAGAAAAATATTGAAAAAAAGTGATCGATTTTACCCCGAATTACAGTAACACTTTCCTTTGCAAAAAAAAGTCATCAAGTTATGTCGTGAGATGGAATATTATGTAAATAAATAAAAATAAATAAAGGCAAAAAATTGGATTAGTTTCAGTTATGTTATTCGAATTAATTTTTTTTCTTATGCATCAGCATTTGAATAAATTAAGCGTTATAGAAATAAGGTACTTAAGATAGTTCACCGCAAAAACGCTCATAAGATATACCGGCTCTACTACAAAAAGTTTTATTTTAATTGGAATGGCAAACTGAACAGGTTTCAAGCCGTTATTTTGAGTCTAATCAAAGGTTTTTCTCATCAAAGTTAAAACATATTTTGGAAGTTTTTTTTTGTTTTTATCATAGAGAATCACAATATTTGGTTGGTTTGTCTCTTTTTTTAAGTTCTCCATGTTTTTAGATCAAAAAAAGCAAAAAAAGCGTTTGTTTCCAAAAACCAACTTTTCCACACAAAAAATATGAAGTTGAACTATTGGCATATCTTCTCTTATTTCTGAAACATAAATAAAAAAAAAAAATGCACCAAATGTACATTGGGTTATTTTTTATCTTTGAAATACATGACTTAAAAGTTATTCACGTGTTTCCGAAACATTTTGGGTTCTAGTCGATACTGTTTAAAAAAAAAACAACACTAAATTTCAAGTTTAAGAGCAAATGTTTAAATCGTTATAAAACTACAAAGGAATATAAGGGTTTTTACAGATAAATTTTAAAAAGTTGAAATATTGATAAAAGTTTTTATTAATTATTCAATTCTGCGAAGGGGTAGGTTTTTGTAGAATTTTTTGCTCAGTTTTTGGAAAAAGCTGTAAAATATTACAAATATTAAATTTAACAATCAACTGGTAAGGTAATGTTGTAAATATTTTCGGCGTTTTTTATCTCCATAAGATCTTTAAACGAAGTTTTATAGCACATCCGACGTGTCGGCATAATTTATTTAGCCTTTTTCAAGGAATTTAGCATCAGGAAACAAATCTGGATTCTTTCTTTACGGTCTTCACACGGTTTTATTTTAAACGATTTTTTTAAACATTTCTAGACATTTCCGCTTTTTCCAATCCACTCTTGGGTAGTAAATTGATTCGGACGTTGCTTCCCGGACATGGACTGGAATGGTCACTTAAAGACTCTACGGGAGTTTCGGAACAACCGTGGCTTAAAACTCAAAACAAATCAGTTCAAAACAAATCTTTGAGCTTCCCGAATTCACAAACATCGTCTTAAATCATCAAATTTCTTCAAAAAAAATTCTCTCTTGTTTTCATTCCGCCGAACATGCCATTAAAATTATAATCATAAAATCATCTAAGAATGATCTATCTGGATGGAAATGATCGATTTACAGCCCTAATTGGCCACTTTACCCGAAATGAGCGATGATATTTGCCCGGTGGTTTTGAACTTTTTTCAAAAGAATCCTTTTGTTGTATGTATGTATGTATGGTTCCCCCATCGGTAGCAAGGTCCAGCCTATGTCTGTGTGGCTTGACCTTCGAATTGCTTCTCAGGCTTCCACGGCCGATGGTTCGTCGAGGGAAGGCATCCAATCTTCAGAGACCTACAATGGTTGGCAATCCACTCCGCTTGCAATAGTCTCTTCAGATCAACCCCAGATGCATTCCTTCTGAAATATATGATTTTTTGTATATACAACGAAACAAATCTTATCTGTCGGCAAACTTATGGGATTCGAACCCAAAAGTTTTTCTTGCCGATACCGGGAATCGAACCCAGTACGCCTGGGTTATCAGACTCGCGCCAGTCTATTCACTAGACCACATCAGCGCTCAGATAATTCTGTCATGGGAATCGATTCCAACACCTTCAACTTATAAGCCACCAACGCTATCGAATAGACTATTGGTACGCTTTTTTTTTCAAAAGAATCCTTTTGTTGCACGTAAACAACAATCGTTTATTAAAAGTATCCAGTGTATACCTACATAAATGGTATTAAAATTTTTGTTATTTTAAAATGTAACAGTGTAAACTTAATTATTTTAATAAACTTGGATTGGAATGTTAAAATTTATTTTTATTCTATTTTTAAAATGATATTGTGATTAGGTGTACTTCGTAAATATCACACACAATAGATTGTAAGCCCCCCGGTAGTAAGTAGAAGTTGGAGCATATAATATTCCATAAAATTTTGAATGCAAAGCTTTCCAAACATTCACAGACATCAGGACGAAAACAATCTTTAATATCACAGTTTTAAAGATTCGAGTAATATACTGGACAGTTAAAACGAGAAATTACTGTAAACACACTTAATCACAATATCATTCACACACTGGTAAAGTGTCAAAAATAAAACCCAAAAAAAATTAAACACTTAAGAAAAATTAATTAAATTTTAACATTCCGATCCAAGTTAACCAATATGTATAAAATTGGAGTTCTGTCTGTCTGTCTGTTCTTTCTAGACTCAGCATCTACTGATCCGTTTTGAGTGAAACTTGACAGGTGAGGGTATTGGAGATCGGAAAAGGTTCCTAATATAGTTTGAGACCCCTCCCGCTCGCAAGAAGGGTGGAGGGGGTCTCTCAAATAATAGACAAATGTTTGCATAACTCGAGAATCGATCGAGCAAATGGTACCAAATTTAGCATGGGAGGGTATTTGGGTACGACAAATGCTTGTCTGAATATTTGAGACCCCTCCTTTGTCCATTAGGGAGATAGGAAGGGGGGCTTTCTTATATTTATTTTCATAACTCAAAAACTAATCAATCAAATGGAACCAAACTCGGTATGGAATGATATTAAGGTACGAGAAATGTTCAATCAATATTACACACCCTTCCTCCTTCTAATGGGGAAATAGAAAAGAGGAAGAGGGGCTTCCATACAGTTTTTCTATAACAGAAGATCGGATCGAGAAAATGTAACAAAATTTTAAGGCAAAAAGACACGATAAATGTTTCCCTGAATCTTTTCTATCCCTCCCCCCTTCCAGTGGGAAATAGGAATAGGGAGGGAGCTCCTTTACAAGTTTTCACCTAACACGAAAGCTATTAAAGTACATGGACCCATTTTATAATTGGGAGATTATCCGAATACGAGAAACATTTCTTTGATTGTTTTAGACCCCTCCCTTCTTCCATTGGGAAGATAGGAAGGAAGGAGTCGAGCATCAATTAAATTTTTATTGCATATCTTGAAAACAATTTGAGCAAATTTGACAGGAGAACAAAACATGTTCTTATTGATATTTGGAGTCAATGCTTTCTTCCGGTGGGGAGATAGGGAAGATTGGGAAGTTACATGATTTTTCCATTTTTTCATTTAGGTTATAGGAAAGAAGAAGGGAGGCTACAAGATATATTATTTTTTTTCACAATTCAAGAACTTATTGAAGAATATAACTCTCCGTTATTTGTTAAGGGTTATTTAATCGTTTTTTGGACATCGTGTTCATATTTTTTTACACTGATGAGTGCCATAAAAGTATTTTTTCTTCATCGTAAAGCTTAGTTCTTTTATAAATGGGACACTTTCTCTTGCTAATAGCTCGTTTACTAGTAATCGGACATTCAAAATGTTGTCATCAAGGGTCATTAAGGGTCATCAGGGAAGTCAAGTCTTGTACCAGCATTTTTAATTTTCAATAAGCGAAAAACTAAGAGTAGATCGTTGAAATTTGATTTTTTTTTCTCCGATAAGCTGAAAGTGTTGCCAGGTAATAAGTCATTTAAACCTAACCTCAAACAACATTTTTTTTGCTTATTCCACAACTCGTAAGCTATATAGCCGATTCCGAGGCTATGGGACAGATGATTTCTGATGAACGAAAAATCTTATAAAATACCCTATTTAAAACAAATTGAATCCTTTACCATGTCTGCTCATGGCTAGGTCCCGAGTTTATTAAAGTATGTATTTGCTGGTTATTTTGTATAAAATATAAAGATTTGCCAAGATTCTGCTCCTGTGGGAGAAAAACAACAATTTTCAAAACAAAAACTATGGTTTTCACTGTTTTTAAAAGCCTAAAAAGAGTAATCTTTTATGTAACCCTCGCAACCTACGATCTAAACTAACCGATCATACTTTAAGTTCAATCTTATAATGGTTTTATTTCGTTATTGCAAGATTTTGCCAGCAACAATTCCATTAAAAACGCTCAAAAATTAGCCCAAAAATAATCAAATTTGTTAATTTCGAAACAGCTGTTTCCACTAAATTGCCCTCAGTTTCTTTTAAAAGAGAAGTATTGGTCCGAAAAGTAGCAGAAATTGAAGGAGGAAGATGTAGCCACCTAAAATACAGATTAGACGAAGTATGAGTTTGAAAAACTGATCAATATCATGACTGAAAAATATGTACGCTAGCCGATGAGAGGTACCAAGGATAAAGTAGAATTTATTCTCTCGAAAAAACAATAAATTTTTTTTTCAAATTTTTTCATGAATTATCATAAGATTATCTTCATTTCGTTCATAGGAAGTATTTAGATAAAACGAAAGGATTTTTAGATACACGCATTCGTAACTGTCCCATTTCTAAAAGAACTAAGCTTTAGTTATTTGACTAGGTTATTTGACAGTCAATGTTTTTTTTTAATTTATAATGATTTATTTTAAGTAGTTTTTCAATAATAATTATTGTTCGTAAGCGTTGTCATTTCTTATTAAAACTCCCAATTCTTAAAATTCTTAATATTTTTTGGTCTTTCATTTATTTAAAGGTATTAAAAAACGAATATTTGCTGTATTAACCTTTTATAAAAATCCACTTGCAACAGCTATAAATATGAAAATTGATACTTGTGTAAGCAGCTTTACGCCTCAGTGCCCATTCGATTACGCGTCCTTTTGACAAAAAAGAGCTTCAATCTAGCGTCTATTTAATTTTGAACTCTATCTTTCATTAGGCCTGACTGTCATTCAGGCTAAAGCAGGCATGTCAAACTCGTTAAGGTGTGCGGGCCGCATTATAAATTTTCTATGACGTAGAGGGCCGCAGCCAAAATCAGTTAGAAAACTTAACATATTAGTTTCGCGGAGATTGGATACAATACAATGGAATATAGTTATAATTAAACTTGGAATGCTTTTAATATTTAACATTCTTTTATTATAATGCATCTATTGTCCTGATGCTTGACATCTTTTCTGAGTTACAGACTTACTTACTTATTTGTAACCGACACTTTCATTATTGGTCATAAATTTTTATCAGATAATCTCGAACGAAGAGGAGTTTTTGTAGCTTTCATTATGGAAAAAAAAACTGCTCACATAGATAGATACTTGCAAACATAGCAAGAATTCTGGCAACAAATTTCCGTAACTCAACGCAGCGTTCAGGCAAATAGCTGTAAAATTTTGGTACAGCCACTTCAATGTATTTCGCTTTTAATAATAAATCGCACCGCAGCTCTATCATCTCTAGTTGCAAATTATCAGCAACATTTTCAGGAGCAAACGAAAATGGAGATACAAACAACGAAAATTCTTGCTCGTATGAATAAAAGTCACGAAAACGGCTTTTGTATGCATCTTGTAAGGATTCTAGGGGTATTACGTATTTACCAAATGATGTTTTCTTTGGAAGTTTGGTTGATCCATAACCGTAACTTCACTTGAAAATTTTTAACATCATCACATGAAGCTATGATATTTTTTTCTTATCCTTGAAGTTTTAAGTTCAAATCTTGCAGGTGGCCAGTGAGATCAACGGCAAATGCCAAATCCTGAACCCAGTCGTCTGCTTGAAAATGTTCAACAGGTTCACCTTTCATTTCAAATAATAATATTATTATTATAAATAAATTAATATTATGTAGTAGGTAGGAAACACAATCGAATTCATGTCTAACGTCTTCCAAAAATGTCGAAAATTGGCGATGTTTCAAGCCACGGGCACGGGAACAGATAAAATTTATAATATCTGAAACTGGGTTAAGCACATGTTGGAACTTTTATTGCATTAAGTTGAAAACGTTACATTTAACTTTAGTTTTTCGCAGTAATATGTTACATTAAAATCAGCGGTGTTTTTTTTTTGTCACAATTTAAGACGGGGCTACGCGGGCCGCATTGACCAAGGCCGCGGACCGCATGCGGCCCGCAAACCCCCAGTTTGACATGCCTGGGCTAAAGCCTATTCGGTGTAACTTTTTTTTTTGTCTGACGTCTACTTGAACTGTGCGTTAAGTGAAATATTTATGATGTATGAAAACAACAACCAAACATGACTTAAAACATTTTTTGCTGCTCTATTTTGATTGAGTGAAAATTCACTCCGGGAATGCTAGACCAGAAAAAATTGCCATTGGATGTGTATTTTCCACACTGAAAACATGTTGACATCTGCTGGTCGGTTGACAAACAGTTGAAACGAATGTTTATCTCACATTGGCTCCGATTAATCAACTGGAAGTGAAAACAAATTTGAAGCAACAACGTAAACAGTTTTACATGTTAATTGATTCATTTAACTTGATTACATTTTCATTGAGTAAGAAATCATTTTTAAAGCAGTTTAAACAATTAAATCTTTTGTTTTTTTGTAACATGTTTTCTGCGAAAATTATCATAAAAATAGCAATACGCCAATTTTTACTCATATAGCATTTCCCATTATAATCAAGCCACTTACCGGCACATTCGAAGTGGATTGATAACAACGTGTGGCACTCATCAACTTCACAAATGGCCACTAATGGATGGTGGGCTGGGTAGGTGTTATTTTGATAACCCATTTTCCGAAAGGCCGGAGGCAAATGAGCAGTAACAAAAAAAATCTTAACAGATCAACAACCCATTAGCGTTCCGGAATTCGTTCGCTGATTCCCCCCGCGGTTGTATGCCGTGTGTCGGATGGAATCGGTAATTAAATTAATATTAAATTTTTACCTCGTTTGAAGCGCCCTTTGATATTGTGGGGGTGCAGAATTAATATAAATTGCTTTGAGGGTTTTTGTACGGGAAAAATTGATAGGGTGGGGGATTCATGAACGTGCCATAAGTGCTGTTACTCCCGTTGGGAGGATCAAGGGAAGTTTTAAGTACGTTAGGTCAATATGGGACAGAGCAGCACTTTTAATTGAGGAAAATTATTCCAAACGGGTCGAATGAATAAATAGTCAACGATGAACAATCTTTTTTAACAGATCAATTTAGCTAAATTTGATTTGTGGTTATGCAAACAACATCTAAAATTACTAATAATTATTTGTGAACTTTCTACGGTTGAAATTTCAATTTGCCTTGATATGTTGACAAACACTGTATTAAGTGTCCTGAAATTAAATAGCATTGCAATGCTGGAAATTTTCTTACTGGCTTCTTTAAACTTAATGTGAATATTACCTAGAAACGTTTACAACAAATTTATTTCGACAGCAGACTTTTTTCCCCATTTAATGTTTTAATCTCTATAAGAAGTTCATAAATTGTAATTTGTTTACAAACAATAGAAATTTTTCAACATCAACAAATAACTTTTTTTTCAATTCCTTTAAAAAAAAATAATTTGTTAATGTTGATAAATTAATATTGTAAGTTTTTATTTTTGAGTATTATATTACGATAGAATTTAATATTTTGAGATTTTTTTTCATTTTAGCCTCAATGAACATGCGGAACATTAAGAAATTATTGCAAAGGATCGGAAAGTTATCTTTAATTTAGTAGTCAATTGGCTCACTAGAAGATCCTACGGAACATCCGGCCGGAACAACCGTAGAAGGAAAAACTATCCAAAACAAATCCTTGAGCTTCCCTTGAGCTTCACTTCAGAATTATGCACTAGGTTGGAAATGATGAATTTACAGTCTGAGTTGGATATTCTACTTTAAATTAACGATGTGTTTCGCAAATTTTTTTCGTTTGAAGAAAATATTCAGTTTTGCCCAATCATAACCACAAACATGCAAAGGAAAATTTGAAGGATCTAGTGCCAAGGCAGCCTCAGCTACAGTCTTGGGAAGAGGGGGTGGGAGAAGTTTGGAGGTTAAACACCCCCCCCCCCCCCATGAGGGTCCAATAATGACAAGCAAAATGTTTTTCTCTAAACTCAAAATTGTAAACTCTTAATAATATTTTGATGAACGATTTAAGTGAATCAAAAGTAACAATCTCGACTCAAAACAAAACCTAGAAATCTTATGCAAGGTTAACAATTCTACTTATTTTAAAATTTTCTCACTTGTTGATAGATATTTACAGACTGTACTCGAAAATCGCAAGTCAGTCCTTAGTGCCAAATATCTTTTTTTTATGATTAGACTCACTGTGGTTGCCAGATGGCCCGGATTTTGCCTTAATGTTTCCACTTTATTTGCAAATTTAACCAAAAATTCAAATGGATTGATTACAATTAAGCATTTTTTGTCCAAAACAATCTTTTGAGCAAATTTTATTCAAATTAACTGGTAGATGTTTTTCGATGATAAAAAAAAAATTTCGAGTTTTTCATTCTTCATATTTAAAAATTTCCAAATTTGGCTGGATATTGCCCTGATTTTGGGTTGTAAACTTCGAAATCGAATGCCCGGATTTGGAAGGTTTTAAGATAGAAAAGCCCGGATTTAGATTGCCCGGATAAGTGCGGAAAAATATCTGGAAAGCTTAGGTTTGAATCATTTCCGACGTTCAGGTTCCATTTTTTTTTTAAATTAAAATCAAAATTTGTTGCCTATGATCGAATTGTGAAATCGGTATCCAGTTTATAATTCCTAGTTTTAAGCTCGGTTCATCATTTGGGACAATATCCTGATTCGAATCTTGGTTTTGCATTTGAAACTAAAATAAGATATATTTTTCATGTTCGAAGTTCATCATTCCGAAATATTGAAAGAAAACATTACAAACCAATTTCAATATTTGGATATGAAATTCTTTCTTATAATTCTTATGATGAATTGAAACTTAAAAAAGTTTCATCGAGGTGATCCAGAATAGAAATATCACAGTTTTATCGTTCGGAATTTTCATTCAGATTCACTAGTTGAATAACGAATAAATAATTGATTCAAAATTCAAATAAGAGGTTTCTGGTTAAGAATTTTGTAATAAAATGCTCTTTTGAGCTCATAATTACTGGGAATTTCTGTTTTTATTCTAGATTCGAAAATCAATTTCAAATCGGGAATTCAGAATTTTATTCAGGTTTATAATGCAAAATTCAGATTCGGATTTTAAATTTCAAAATTTCCCAATAAAAAAACTTCAAACAGGTGAAAACCACAATTAGAAAATAAGATCTGCATTCATGTTTAAAAATAGGTTATTTGAAAAATTAAATTGTTATTGATAGTTTTCAGGTTTGGGAAAATTCAGCAGGAAATGTATTTTATTGGTTTGTTGTTCAACATTGTTAATATTGTAGAACTTCAAAACCAAATACCTTAACTAAAATCTGAATGCATCGAGTTTACAAGAGTTGAAAATAAATCTGGTTAGAGCTCCAAACTTAGTCTTTTACTTTTATTCCTTAAAATATGATAAATTTTCACTCAAGTTTAACTTTCAAATGAAGTCTTGAAGATCTCTCATTTTGTTTTAAATGTTTCATGAAAACTTTTAAGAATTGTTTTCGAAAATACATGAGGATTTTCAATTAATAACAATAAATATTAAAAAAATTAAACCCTGATAATGAGATACTATTAGTATCATACTTTTTTTACTATTCTTCATGTATAAATTTTTCAGGCAAATATACTATGGGGAAAATTTTGTCACCAGTTCTTCCTACGGCCTTGGTACAGACTGTGACGTCATGTTCATCAAGATCATTGCTTAAAAGTTGTATTTAGGGTTTATTTAGTTTCCTATAAAAAGACGATTAAAGGTACTAAAATGGTGGATTTTTCCAATGCAAATTGTAATATTTGAGAATTTTTTCAAAATTTTCCATGGAAGGGTTCAAGTCAGTTCAATTTTATCTCCATATTTACTAAGATTGCCAGATTACCTGGATATTCAACACAAAATTTGACAAAATTCCGGTCCGGCTCGGTTGCCTGGATTTCGTTGAATAAAGCTCTGATTTTGTCCGGATTTATTCACTTTGCGTAGTAATTTTTTTATTTATGCGTCAAAAAACCAATTTTTCTTCAACAAGTTTTATAAAAATAATATCGATCAGGTGGGTCTGAAACAACTTTTTCTACAAAAAATTTGCGAAGAAAAAACACGAATACAATTTTGCAATTTTCGCTGTTACATTTAGATCATCATATCTTTCACTTTCGAGCTTGGAAGTTGAGATTCTTTTAAAAATTAATGATAACTACAAAAATTTTGATAAAAATAAATTCTTATCAAAAATTTTGTCTAAAATAGTTCATTTTTAAGAAAATTATCTAGAACTATTCTGCAAAATAACTGACAACACTGTTTTAATGAAAACTTTTATAAATTTATTGAAAATTCAACCAATTTCAAGAGCAAAAACCAAACTGTGTATGACTGGAATGTTATTACCATTTTTTTGTTCTTTAAAATTTTTGATAATAATTAATCCGATTATTCGATTTTTTGAATTAAAAATAGTATGCAAGTTTGCTGCATGCAAGCTTTTGTACAAATCATTCCAATTTATTGATTTTTTGCATTAGTTTTACATACCCCCCCCCCCCCCCCTCGTGATGTTCCAACCTCGAGTTTCAAAAGAAGGATTTTTAAATCGTTTCGGTCTAAAGGTATATTCTTTTTAATAGTTTTGATCGAAAACATGAATTAGTTTTGGGTTAAGTAAAGAATGTGACAAATTTTTCATTCTACAATATATTGTTGCTCCTAGTTTTGAAAGGATCTTAACATATCTAAGCTCAAAATTTTAAATTTGATGTTCTTAGGAAAAGTTATTGAAGCTTGAAATTTTCGCTTGTGTATTTTTTTTTGCAAACCTTCAAAAAAGTTGTTCTAGACTAGGGATACCATACGTACTCTTTTAAGAGTACATGAACTCTTTTTCGTTCAAGAAGCAAGCGAACTCTTCTTTTTGTAAAATTGTATGTAATTAACTCTTTTTTTTCTTGAAAGACATTTTATCAGAGAAACGAAAATATTTCTTCCATTTCATGTAAATTCATGTACAACAATTCTGGAAAAATCCTACTCTGTATGCATTCATTGCATGACACCTCAGTTTTCCCTCTTTTGTGGAATTTTTCAAACGATAAACACAGAAGTGATTTAAATCGGGACTTTTCGTTGATAACAAATTTCATTGGCCAGGCTTTTCTATAACTTCATAAACTTAAGAAAAGTTCAGAAGTCAAACTTAACTGTGAATTTAAACAGCGCCTTTTGTTATGCAATTATTTCCTCAACAATAGCTAATATGAAAAACATTGATTTGCTTAAAAGACTCCAAAACAAATCAAAAGCACACGATTTGAAAAAAAAATGTAACCAAAAGAAAAACAATATTGCAATATTTTGTCATGTTGGTATGTCTCCTCAGAATGTAACCAAACACTTCTATACCTTCGAATAATCCAACCGGCATTTGACTTTGACTTAAAATTACAAAAAACCAAAACTGAAATTGATTACAAAAGGATAAAAGTTTTTTTTTCTAGAAAAATTTATAACTGTCATTTAAGTCACATTACTTGCAACTAATTGGCGGTATTTGGTAATATCCTGGTTTCTCATGTTTCTCGTAATTTTCTTGAAACTTGCTTTCAATGTACTCTTTTTGTCGTTGCAGATTATGGTAATCCTATTCGACCCCCCGATCGATTTATTTTTCTGAATAGTGCATTGGATAGGGGAAAGTCTCCACTTTAATGTGATAAATTTTCAAAGATGCCAATTTTCTCTCTTGAAATTGTTCTCAAAAAGACACCGGGCATTGCACAGTGGTCCGAAAGGGCTAAAAGTGGAACTTTTTTCCTAGCGCCTCTGTCTTTCATCTAATCAATTGAGTGTCTTCAGAACATTTTCTTCTTTAAACATGCTTCATAACTTGAAAGTATCAAAAGATAGTCAAAGTCCACTATAAAACAATTGAAAATTCTAACTTTTTTATTTCAATAGATGGAGCTTTACTTTATACTATAAAGTTGTAGAATACGTGAAAATATGAAACTTTGTTGAATACATTAAAACTCTATCTCTTTTAAGAGCAGAGTTATAAAGGTTTTCTTTTGAAAGTTATTTAAAAGTTAGTTTTTTAAACTTAACTATAGTTAGATGAGGATTTACATGAATAAGCTCTTCTGAACATTTGTTGTGGCATTCAAATCACACGTTTTGCACAAGACTTCAACATTCTACGACGTTTCCTAGCCAACTTATTGCAACTTTAAGTTTTATTTTTAATCAACTTCACGAGCTTTTATTGCAAAAACGTGCAAGTGGATTTTTAAAACTAACAAACCACATTAAAGCTTAAACTAAGTGCAACAAATTGGTGTTGGCGTCATTTGTCTCCACGTGCTCATATTTGAACACAACAAGCATACATTTGATGTGTTTTGCGTGTTTCTATACAAAAATTATTATCAACTGCCTTCTGCCTTCGTTCTGCGTAGAATCTGCGTAGCCTGGAAATCAATTTTTCCATTTTTTGTATGGAAACACGCAAAACACATCAAATATTTGCTTATTGTGTTCAAATATTTGCACGTGGAGACAAATGGCGCCAACACAAATTTGTTGCACAAAGTTCAAGCTTCAATGTGATTCATTAGTTTTAAAAATCCACTTGCACATTTTTGCAGTAAAGGCTCGTGAAATTGAGTAAAAATAAAACTTAAAGTTTCAATAAGTTGGCTAGGAAACATCGTAGAATGTTGAAGTCTTGTGCAAAACGTGTGATTTGAATGCCAGAACAAATGTTCAGAACATCTTATTCATGTAAATCCTCATCTAACTATAGTTAAGTTTAAAAAACTAACTTTTAAATAACTTTCAAAAGAAAACCTTTATAACTCTGCTCTAAAAAGAGATAGAGTTTTAATTTTTTTTTGTTTCGATTATAGTCGAATTACCATCTTTATGGCATTCGCGACTTTATCAACGTTGCAGTTGGCGGATCGTTATTGAAAAACTATCCGGTACAACTGTGTTCGATGTTTACTCTTGGGCTCGAACTCGCGGACATCGGCTCAGGAGACAACAGACTTGCCAACTGAGCTATATCACAAGCCCTTAAGATAGAGTTTTAATGTATTCAACAAAGTTTCATATTTTCACGTATTCTACAACTTTGTAGTATAAAGTAAAGCTCCATCTATTGAAATAAGGAAGTTAGAGTTTTCAATTTTTCTATAGTGGACTTTGACTAACTTGTAATACTTTCAAGTTATGAAGCATGTTTAAAGAAGAAAATGTTCTGAAGACACTTAAGAGATTAGATGAAAGACAGAGGCGCTAGGAAAAAAGTTCCACTTTTAGCCATTTCGGACCACTGTGCATTGGAAGTGACCAACGCTGGATCTGCGTTTATATTTATAAGCCAATTTATTCCAATCGATATCATAGCTCATACCCAACGTGCGTTACTTTCAACAATCAGAAATCAAATCTTTCAGCAAAACGGTGCATCATTCCATTCTTATTGGAGCTTTAATTTTTTGTCATTGATATTGGCTTGAATAATGCGATTCTCTTGAAAAAAAAATCAATCCATACCAATTTTATGTTTCCAAATTACTCACTTTCCACCTTGAATGTTCTTTGTTTGGAAATAAAATTTCACATAATATTTATGGTAAAAATCGTTTCATTTATTTTTGGTCTACGATTTAGAGGAATTCGATTTTTCATTGCATTTTTTAACAAATATTTGTTAGATCAACTGCTAAATTGTCATATGTTATTAGTTATCATCTTTTTTGTATGTTTATTTGTTTGATGAAAATAATGTGTTTACTAAAAGCCATGAAAATGTATATAATTTAAACATCATAACAGAAATAACCATTACAGGCAACAAACTGAAGGCTTTCGTCAAGTAGGAAAAAACATCATCACACCATTTATGGGTCAATTGAATTCAGATTCCCGCACGTACTTTCATTGTTATTCAATTTTATCGTTCAGCGACCACTCTCTAACGTTCTTCTTACTCACTCCCTGATTTCATTGAACCTGAACCATCTGAGTGACGACTACGTCCAGTTTTGTTGTGAGTTAGAAAGAGAGAGAGCAAGTTCAGAGCTCCAGGGCTAGGACCAATGTGCACGTTCCGGGTTTGGTCTGGATGAAGTTTCTAGCCTGGTCCAACATTGAATCGATTGCACTGGAGCCTTCACTTTAGCTGGAGTGCGCCTGCCTTTCAGGAAAAGCAGACAACGAGCGTCTATTTTGAGATATTTCAAAAATGCTTGGTGATGTGGTAGAAAAGATTGCCTTGATAAAATAATCCACTTTGAGATTGTCAACTCCGAATTGTTTATGATTCTTGCATTTGTAGTTATCCCAAAGCATCTTTGCATAAGAAAATTATTTCTTTTTTTCTGTTCATTGTTTTTTTTTTTAATAACTTGTTCCTTGTTCCTTGTTCCTTGTTCCTTGTTCCTTGTTCCTTGTTCCTTGTTCCTTGTTCCTTGTTCCTTGTTCCTTGTTCCTTGTTCCTTGTTTCTTGTTTCTTGTTCCTTGTTCCTTGTTTCTTGTCCTTGTTTTCTGTTCCTTGTTCCTTGTTTCTTGTCCTTGTTTCTGTTCCTTGTTCCTTATTCCTTGTTCGTGATTTTTCCCTTGTTCTTTGATCCTTATTTCGTTTCTGGTTTTTTTATTTTCCAAATAGATCTCTCATGTCCTCAATTTTATTATGCCGGTGTAAGGATCTCAAATGAAACAGCCCATATTTAAAACAAAATTTATTTACTTGTCTCAAAATTTATACGACCAGTTAAACTTGACAGTTTTTGCGAAAAATATGTTTCCCTTCGCGAATCGTGATTGATCGATGCGTACGACGAATCATTTTATGGAAACCACCAAAAATGTTCGCTGGCTGCACTTTCTTGTTTTAGTTTTTTTTTAAACATCGTAAAACGATCAAGTCAACGGGGGGGTCTCTCTAAGCCCGGGAGGCTTTTAGATAGGAACCAACTTCTCGAATGAGTTATCTGCGAATCCCCCCCTATATCAATGCTCAGGGACGTGGAAACAGCGCTCGATTTTCATTCGACACAGTTTTTATTTTTAAAGGGGCGCGGTATCGACCGGTGTCATAAAACAGAATCGGACTGATTGAATCGAACATTTTATTATTGCTGGACCAATTTCAAGCCCAGTTCAAGCTTTGGAAGTATTTTTTTTTTGCTCCGCAGTTAAAAGAGCGAACCCTTTTGCAGTACATTATTAAATTTACGAAATTGTAAACAGCGAGCGCGCGTTGATTGCAGGGCGGTTTTTCAATTGCCATCCTTATGAAAAAAAAAAATACTGCCGGTTTTGGCAGCCAACAACACTAAATTAGCTTTCGGGAAGTTCATTGAGCTGAAAAGCTGCTCAGTTCTCAGTGCCATCGCCATGGCCAGTGGGCTGGGTAGCATAACCTAGAAAAAAGCTATACGCTTGCGGAATAAATTATCGGGGCTCAATGGAGAGTTTATTGAATTGGGAATTAATTTTTTTTACTGTATTTGGGCAATGCCCATCATGATCGGTTGTAAAGAAATCAAAACAAATGTTTTCATATTCAAAACGTTGTAATCAAACCATAAAATTTCTCTCATTTTCACTGACTATCAATTGATAAAACTTTTTTTTTCTTTTTAGGACCCTTGATTCATCAAAGTGGTAAGCATAATTTTCATTATCTGAGAACAAATTTTTCTAGCTTGCATGCAAAATCTCACACTGTCATAAAAAAATAATAATACTTCAAAATTAAATACGTTTTCTAAGAGAAAATAAATTGAAGGCACCGCTTTTGTATTGACGTTCATTGAAAAAATCTATAGAAAATTTAACAATTTTGTCAATTTTGTCAATTTTGTCAATTTTGTCAATTTTGACAATTTTGACAATTTTGACAATTTAGACAATTTTGACAATTTTGACAATTTTGACAATTTTGACAATTTTGACAATTTTGACAATTTTGACAATTTTGACAATTTTGACAATTTTGACAATTTTGACAATTTTGACAATTTTGACAATTTTGACAATTTTTACAATTTTGATAAAAATTTGAATTCACGTTTAAACTTTTTCGTCATACCGTTCATGTTTCGTATTAATCAAAACCGTTTAAGGGCCCTAGAGAAGATTTAAAGCGACGCTGGCTGTTGAAGGAAAGTGAAAGGATTTCCATGCACACACATCACCTTGCCCGAAGGGAAGCTGACTCAGCAATAGCAAAAGGTAGGTACCTCAAGTGAAAAAAACATCGTCAAGAGAATTGTTTTGTTGAGGTTTTTTCCTTCATCTACCATGTTTGCCTCGTGAGGAATTCCCCGATGGGAGAATTTTTCATTCATTAAATTTCCGCCACAACTGTACGAGATGAGGGCTTGACTTTAGGTTCAACCTTAACGTGCGAGATTGGCACTGACTGGCGGTAGCTGCTTCGACTATTTGGACCTCCCATTCCCCGGGATGGCAGCGTTTACCTGTGAATGGTTTACACTACCGAATTAGTACCAGCCAGCCAGTCAGTGATGATTTGATTCAAGTAATTGGTAAATTGCTGGCAAGATGGTTACCATTCACTTAATTTTTCCAGCCACAATCCCATGGTTATGGTGTGGTGGTATGAAGATGCCTTTCTACCACTAGCACTGGGCCTTCAACGTGATGAGACAAATTTATCATGGATTTGTTGTGGTCCCTGCTACTTGGTATCATGAGAGTTTGTTGAGCAATAGCAAACAAATTGAATTATGAATGCCTTGAAGTCAACAATATCATCATGTAACACGTGTATAAAAGTCAGGATAACTCAAAATGCATTTTCCAAGTTTTTCAAGCCTTTGATTGCGTAAAATCTTTAGCTCATACTTAACTTTACATTACCTTTAAAATAAGTAAACATAATATCCTTCATCGATTTTTTTTTACAGTTTTCGTAATTATTTTTATAAAGGAACATTTGCACCCCTTGCAAAGTTTCCCATTGCCCATTGAACATATTTCATCAGGATGCAAAACATACGAAGCTTCAAGTAAACAATTCGAGTTTGATGAAAACCTTAAAAAAAAACTGTGATGATATTGAGTGTATGAAAATCTTTGTGAAATTTAAAAAAGTCTATTCAAGCTATTTTAATATACAATGATATTAGTTCTTGAGTCAGGGTTAAAATTGAAGACTTATAATCTTTTTAAAATAAACAACATCAAAATCAGCATTCTATGTTTCTGGTGTTCTGGTGTATGTAGATTCACACTACTTATAAGGGCATAACGAGAACCCAGGGTGAAGTGAGCACCCCTCTTCTCTACGAAAATGCATATTTTTGAATAAATATTTTACTAGGACTCTTCTGTTGCCTCTTAAGTATTTATTTTTCATTTATAAGAAGTAAAGTGTTCTTGTTTCCGTGTAATATATTTAAAACCAGCTTGGTTATTAGTTTACGAAAAGTTAAAATTCTCGATCCCTTGAAAATAAGCGTTATTGATCGATTAATGTTTATCAGGATGCTTTTTCAGCCTCCAGGGGGTTCTCATCATACACAATTCTGGTTTGCATCTTTTGACAGAAGATTTTTAAATTGATTTTTAAACGTTGTTAATTATCTACAAGGGTGTGTCAACTTGCAACTTTTTTCGAATTTCAAAACGTCAGTAGTCTAAAAATTCTTTTTTATGAAAACGAACGACAAAGTTTTTGCAGATTTTTTAAATAAGATCTTGGTACCCGGGTTTTGATGTGAAATTTTGTATGAAGATTATTTTTTTCTCACGCAATGCAATTTAAATTCCAATATGAAGCTGATCATGCAAAATCATGGAATTTGGTGACTGAAAGTTTCTGGTATCACCAATTTTCTTTTTGCGAATTATTTGATGTAGACTTCCAAACATCTCAATACTATAAAATCAATTATTTCTTGAGATAATTATATTTCTGATAATATGAACTCAAATCGGTCAGTATTGCTAGTTTTTTTTCATGAAAAATGAATCCCAGCAAACAATTTGGTAGGTATATCAAATGATATACGTACATCTATATCGACAATAATCATCGTAAATGACGGTAGAAAAAAGTTTATACCTACCAAAAGGGGAGGCGATATACATACATGTTTGCCTTATTTTTTTTATTTACGATTTCGACAACATCATGTACGATGTTTAAACGATGTCCGAAATACTTAGATACTTTATGTCACATTGGCGGCATGTTGTATGTTACATTGAACGATTCGATTCATACACATTTACGATGATGGGATGATTGGCAGTTCAAATCACACTTTATACGATTTGTGTTCTTCCCTTTTACGAGCAATCTGACGATCGATTGGCAATTCAAGTCACCCTTTATGCGATGTCTCTTGAACTCTTGTACGATGTGCTACATACCGACAATCGATTGGCGATTTAAGTCACTCATTATGCGAGGTGTGTTGCTGTCTTATACGATGTTCAGAGATTTGAACATCGAATGACAACTTAAGTCACACTCTATACGACGTTGTAATCTTGTACGATGTGATGCAAATCGCCAATCAGTTGGCGCCTCACTTTATACGATGGTTGTTGTAATCTTGTACGATATGAACGATTTTATGATTATATGAACTCTTTTATGTTTCCTTCAATGTGACATTGTCTATATATATAAAAATGAATGTTTGTCTGTCTGTCTGTTCCCTATAGACTCGGAAACTACTGAACCGATCATCGTGAAACTTGGCATCTGAAAGTTTTCGGGGCCGGGGATTGTTTCTATAATAGTTACAATACCATGCGACTTAAGGGAAGAGGGGCTACCATACAAAATTTGTAGTTTTTCGAAACAAATTAAAGTCATGACATCCATTTTCTCGAGATTTTTTTTTCCTTTGGGCGGTTTGTTTTTCGTCTCCATGGTCGAGGC
The DNA here is from genome assembly GCF_029784155.1 of Uranotaenia lowii. Classification (NCBI taxonomy): domain Eukaryota; kingdom Metazoa; phylum Arthropoda; class Insecta; order Diptera; family Culicidae; genus Uranotaenia; species Uranotaenia lowii. The sequence continues at coordinate 322,897,861 of NC_073693.1, forward strand.
GTCGCGAGCCAACATCGCAAGAGGATAGTAACCATGGCATAGCATACTGATCAGTGAGAATATTTTGGCGCGTATATCTCAACCAAGCATATTTTCAATACAGGGGTGGCGATATGAAGCCTTGATGTGATTTTTTTCTACTTTATTCCTAGCTCATTTGTCCAGCACATGGTTATGAATGACGCCTAGATGTGACCCAGATTGACATTTTACTTCCATATTTAGTTCGTGATAATTTAGGTAGCATTTGTTGTCTAACAAATATAAATTTAGTTCTGATGTTAATGAAATAATGGTATGACACTTTGCGCACAACTGAAAAAAAAAACAGAAAGTAAAGATTTTACATACAATTTTTCAACCCATTTCACCTACAAGGTAATGTTTGAATCATATTGATAACAAAAATATGAATAAGATGTTTTCTAAAGAGATAGATCGTAAACATTTTGTTGAATATGTAAAAATGTACTTAACTGAAGTTTTATGAAGCGCCATTTGAATTTATTGAAGATCAAAAAATCCGATCCGACACATGAACTGATCAAGAGCCTTTTCTTTAAATTAGATAAGATTGGACTGACGTGTGCATAAGTGAAACGTATCAGTGAAATAAACTGATTTTTATTGACCAAAAGTGAGGGAATTCATTTTTCGAAAGAATTTTCATCCAAGGTACACTAGAGCACACACTAGAGCACAAGTTCCAACGTTCAACTTTTCTCTGTTACAAAAAAAATATAAAAATATGTTTTCTTCTAGAAATTGTTACCACGACCCATTTGCACAACTGAAACGAATTTAGAAATGAAAATGGGAGCTTTTTATTTTAAATAATTTGGAAAACAAACATCGTACTTTTTGCTTACATACCAATTCAAGTACGTACTTAACATGAAAAGTGTTTTTGTGTTACATGGCTACATAAAAGAGGCTTTTGATCAGCTTCTTTGTTGAAAAGCGAGACTTTAGAACTGATATTCAACTGGAAGCAAAAATTTTATGAGAAATTTTTAGTATACCCTTGAAGTGTTAAAAACAATACTCCTTCCTGTCAACCTACACGGTGGGGCAAGGGCAAACGTCGAACTTTTAAAAAATTCTTCTTTAAAATGATTCAATATGTTGGAAAGATCAGAAGCGGTATTCCGAATGTTGAAACTGAAGCGGATATTTAAAATTCTTAAATGTATTGGTAAATGAAGGTCATTTGCTTTGAACAGCATTCGTTAAAAGTGGAGTAACAAACATAAATTTATACTGCAGACATACTGCAGATATATCAATGAAACTTGATAAAACAAACAAACAGAAATACGTTTTAAATCCATTTTTAAAGCCATCACTTTGACCCATTGGAAAATATGCTTTGCATTTACATTTGCCACAATTTACGGGACAAATGTTAACTTAGAAATTTGATTTCGCCAACATTTTCGAATATTTGACTTTCAAAGAGAAAATAAAAACACGCGGATGCAACTGATATTTTTTTTTAAATATTTATATTTTTTGCTTTGATAAATTTATTAGAAAAAAAAAATTGCACTGTAAAAATCGATGATTTTCATACCATGTCAAGTGCTTTGAGGGAAAACTTCAAGCTGTAATGTCTCATGTCCACGAGATTGGCATATGGCGAAACATTTTTTAACATAATTTTTGGACAAAATGGATGAATATTCAAAATGCTTCGAAGGGCAAGGATGATGAAAAACGCTGTTTGAAAATGGTTATTTTAAATCCTTTTCATCTTTTTTTTTTCAAATTTCTATAGCTTGTTTTTTCAATTCCAAAAAAATACACCATATAAAGCTAATCAAGAACTGGAAGTGCTGATAATACAGAATATTAGGAATAAACTCAAAAAAAACTGTCCCGATTCACGCTATTGATCGGTTTTAGAAATTCTATCTCCATAAAGTACAATGCGAATCTTTTTCTTTCAATTATTAATATATGTAAACTCGAGCCGGGTAAATCAGCCTACCTTCTTCAAGCAGTGGGGGACAAAATTGGAAAAGATGTAAGTTTAAGATAAAGAGCTTTTCAAAGAAGGAACCATATTTTATAAGAGGGTTTTTTGCGTACGGATATTTGGCATAATTCAAAAATAGATGTGACAAATGTTTTTATGGAAGTTTGTAACTTCCCACTTTGGAAAAAAGGTGGAAAATCCATAAATTTTGACATTATTTAAGTCATTATGAAGCTTTCAAAACAGAGTACAAATTTCAGATCTTGAAAAACAAATTTAGGAATCAAGTTTCAGTAAATAATATCTTTGAATTGCAGTTCAGAATTCCAGCTGCAGCATGCTTAAAAAAATCTAAATTTGAATGAATTTTTACAAATTACATTTATTTTGGGAAGGTGTAGCAAAGCACACCGGGTCAGCTAGTGATTTATAAAAATACGATTTTCGCAGATAACTGTATTTTATTACTTAATAAAATTTTTGTTAACAATTTTTGTTTGTAAATCACTGCCTTACATATTAACTAATGTTTGTACACGTTACATATTATTATTTTTTTCAAAATTACAATTTTTTGTTTTTCGTTCTACATTTCGATATCATTATTTGCTGTGCTTCCTGAACCCAATCAACATCAAAGCGTAAAATTTAAATCTCTGCGGGAATATTAATTTTTAACAGCATTACTGACGAACACATCTCACTGGGAGGAACATCTGGTTGTTCGCCTATCATCTTTCGGAATCATGTTTCGCTTCCAAGAAGATCAAAAATTGGACACATCGAAAGGTGGCAAACGGTTGAACATATTGATTTGGTTTGCTTTTCTGAAAACAAAAATAAATGCAAAAATCAACTTACAAGAGAAAAACACTGATAAAGACACAGGCTTAAGGAAACACTAGACAGATATGTATGTAACTTTCATTGTTCCCGAGACAAACGTCTTGTGTTTGACGATTTGCCAACTCCAACGTTGATAAAGTCGCGAATGCCATAAAAATGGTAAAACTTCTATAATCGAAACAAAAATAAAATATGAGGGGCTGGTTGGCGAGATAGAGAAGAATGACACTGTTGAGGTCAATCCCTGTCGTGATCCGGATTCGCTCTTATATGATCTGATTCACCATGGGTCACAATAAATACGACTCTTTGAATCATATCGTAGCTGAATCGTAATTCATAAGGATTAAACATCTTCCATGTTGGATATACGATGTGAACAAACATAAAGTGTACGCATTAACGAATCCGATTTGAGTTGTGCTATTATACGAGTTTGGCGATTCTTCTACGATTTCATGTTGCCTGGGATGCTATGTTTGGGATGATATGTATAGCTATTGTCTTACAACCGCTTTTCTATTTCGGCAAAGTAATAACCAGTCAATTTTCCAGTAAGCTGCATTAAACGAATAAGTGTTCGTATTTCTCCATACAACATTTTTAAATAAAAACTCGGGTACCTAAACCTTATTAAAAAAATCTGCAAAATTCTATCGTTCGTGTAGACCAAAAAAGAAGCTTTTTAGAATACCTACAGGCGTTTTGAAATTGAAAAAACAGTTACAATTCGACAAATCGTATACGGTATCTACTTTTAAAAATTCTAGTTGGATACTATGGACTTTTGTAGTGTCTGAACATGTTCTAAGTTATGAAATTCACATGTTTAATGCATAGATTTGTTTTGAAACAACACAAACTAACAAATCAAATAATCTCGGAAGCGCGTGAAAGGATTAAAAAAAATGACCCAAGGTTTGATCATTACAATGTTTTAAATAAAAATTAGTTATCTATGAAAATATACAAAAAAAAATGTAAAAATCAAATTCATTTTTTTTTTTGAAAAATGTAGTTTCTGAAAAATTGTAACTATTTATTCAGATTTGGAAATTCAATCGATTGTTTGAATCTGAACTAATCACAAACATTTTTCTGCTCATAATGAACAACGTTTGGAAAAAAAATGACCAAATTGTTTTAATGTATATCCACAATTGAGTCACTGAATCAAAGCAATCGAAAGATTTCTTTTAATTCAATCACTGTGGTTGAAATAATGGTAATCTTTTGATTGCTTTGATTCAGTAGAATTATTAAACCAAGTAGGCTCTCAACACATAGTAGAATGAAATCCACAATTCAAAAAAAAAAAAACTTTTATTCCATAATTTTTAAAAGGAATATACAATAAAGGCATCAAATATTTTTAGTTGTGTTTTTCGAGTTTAGCCAAACAATTTATTATCACAACCCAGATTTTAAATACCGAGTATTCTTTTAACAAAAATATTGAAATCATAAAAATTTACTAAATCGTTTAGATTTCCAAACAGTCAAAATTGTTGAAATATTCTAGATTTTGTTCTACCACGAAACCAAGAAAGTATCAGAATTCTCAATCCATGGAATGTGCAGCGTGATCCTAGAACAGCTTAAATATACAATTAAGCGTCCGCCGACTAATTTGACCAATCCCTTCTACTTAGACTAGGAATCTGTGAGCGAGCAGTGTTCAATCGGAATTCCTCATCGATTGCGCCAACTTACGGAGCAAAGCGTAGGCCAAAGTGAGGCACAGGTCTCGTTGGGGGTTTGAGCAACACGCAGCTGCCAAGAAGAGCGATCGTAAACGACAACGACGACGGCGCTGCGCTGTTCAGGAAGGAATGTCGTTGGTGGTTAGTTCGTTAAGCCACTTCAAAGCCTCAGATGCCTGTGTTGTTGTTATGGCTTCCATTTGATATTAATCTCGGATTGATCGCGCATGCAAACAGCTTGACCGCCATCAGGGCCGTTTGTGGGCTCTCTCTCTATCTTTCTGTCCTAGGCTCATTGGGGTGCAAAACTGGTTCCTCTGAAGTGGGTGCAGCCATCATTATGACAGTAGTGACGTTTGCCCGGTTGAGGTCCGTTTAGAACACAAACCTGCAAACGAACGCAACTTGCTATAGCAAAAGCCGGACGGACCAGGTGATTACTATAAACTTAGTGTTGCCTGATGTAAGGCAGGCTAAAATATACTGTATACCAGACATGTTGCAGAACACCTTTCTGGGGTTCCTCGAGCGTTCTCAAATGAAACTGTCGTAGAACTTGCTGTTAGCTTTTTTTTTTATTATGGACCATAACAATCTTGATAGTGGTGTGGACCCCAATACGGCAAATGGTTAGTTTTCGATATTGGGAAACATTGATTGCCTAGCTAGTATTGGAGTATTGGGCTTCGATTGGCATTTGAAGTGATTGATTCCTCTGTCGTTGGATCTTAATGTGATCACGCGGATATTGCCATGTCAATTTATAACAATAGCCTCACTCTGGGACGTTTTCATTTCCTCATAGAGGGATCTTAGTGTCGAACTTTTGATGTTTCGAAACGTTTTGTCCGTTAATGGATTTCTTCTTCTAAATTGAAGTTTGTTTGAACAATACAATAAAAATAAACTTCAAATTTCCGGAACATATTTGAACATTTTCTGAATATGTCAGGTCTAGGCACAAATCAGTATAGTTTAAGAGCTTTGCTTGTCCAAAGAGATACAGATCTAAGATTTTAAGTTAAACTGAAATAGATTAGAAAGGCGTTCTGAAGTTTAACCTTAATATTAAGACATAATAATATAAGTGATAGCTTATCTTAACACATTGCGAACCAAATATAAAATATCTCGTTGGTTGGTTATCGTTACGTTAATCCCCGGAAAGCGTCTGAATAACTTTCGCAAAACGATCCAACTGATCTAGCAAGTACAAGCAAAGTTCTGCACAAATACCTAACATTGTGAAAGATCAACCAAGATTTTGCCGATAATGGTGCCCCGGGGCTCAGTGCCGGCAATCTGGACACGATTCAGGCCTAGTGCGAAAACCATGCCGAAATCATCTGGAACACCAAGGACCAGATCCGGCTGGCGTTAAAGAATAAATTCAAACTCAACATCGAAGATTCCAATCTGCCCGATTTTTTGCCACAGTCCCTGGTCGAGGTGATAAATCTGCTCAAAACCCTCATCACTACTACCTTTATCATCGAGAAGCAACCGCCGCAGGTAATGAAGACCAATACCGGATTCGCGACCACCGTTCGATTACTGATCCACGACACCCTCAACATACGCATGATTAGCCTACAAGGACAGGAGCAAGACAAGGTCTCCTGGAATTTGCTAGCCACAGCCAGCCCTGAATGCCAGCCCTGCACTTCCTGTGCGAGAAAGCGTTCCGAGCCAATCTGTAAAACCCTTTCTCGAACGACCTTACCATCACCAAGTCAAATCTCTGCAAGATCCGCTACTCGATCGAACCTTTGCCTTATGGGAGTAGTGGTTCTCCGCAGCGATGAAAGTGACCCGGGAACATCTACGAGGTCCCTGGATCGACGGTAGCATAATCGGCTTCATCCACAAATCCAAGACCAAAGATTACCTGCTCAAATATCCGCGATCACCTTCCTGCTGCGACTTTCCGACAGTGAACTGTGTGGCATCACCATCGCATGGGAGGACGACAGCAACGATGGACAGCTGCAAATCCTGCACATCCAGCCGTTCATGGCCAAGGAATCCGCCTCCCGGCCCCTCTCGAATTGGATCCGGAACTTCGACAATCTGTTCTACCTGTACCCGAGCAATAACGAGATCGAACACTTCAATCGGTACACAACCCCGCCGGCCAGCCTCGGAATCACAACTACATCCCGGCCGAGGTGCGGGCAGTCCATAGAGCATCGGCTGCGGTAGGTGTTATCCCAGGTGTTAACTCGGGACTCATTGCAGGTCTTATTTTAAATTTATCAGCACATTTGCACACCCGTATGTGCTAAACCTGTTTCCATATTTGTCACTGGTGGCGCACTGATAGGTGTTGTTGTTGTTCATTGGCTGGCTCGCTTTTTAAACACCCAGGAGCAAGATAACACTTTGTTTGTAACGTTGCAGTGCGCTGTCGAGGTGTCAAAATAAGGTGCTATTATAGCTTTGACACCTGACCGCTGCCGATATTCTTATGTCCGGCCCGCAGAACAACAATAACGGCCTCAGCTATCCGGGCATGCCAATTTCCCGTACAACATTCAGTCGCCGGATGCGCCACGGAATACGCCCATCAACGGCTTAAACCTGGAGATTGACCATGTGAACCACATGCCCTACCAACCGTTGGCCGATCTTGAACTGGAAAACATCGACATATTCTCGGCGCCGTACAATTGAAACGGCCACGATCCGGCTCGAAGGACCAAAATTTAGGGATATGGTCCAAGCCCTCGCTAGAACCTTAGTGGACTGTATGTGGGTTTGTTCTTTCCTAAAAACCTCGGGTACCTTGGGCTGGATGATTTCGTGGGGAGTAGCGTGGGTGCACCTTAGTTGTGATGACAATTTCTTCTGCCGTGGTAAGTAGAAACTCCGAACTAGGTTTCACATAAGTACTACAGTTTATAACAAACAACAGCTATTTTTTTTTTTTTCAAAACAACTTCTACATCAAACAACTTTTATTACTCGAATGCTTCATCTAACATATTTCTCTAAATTCGTAAGTTGGACGATATGACTAGTTTTATGGGTCGATTCACGATGACGTAATTCTCTTTTGTGGTGACAGTTCACAGGTCCTGTTTACAAAATTTTAGGACGGAGAAATGAGGTGTGTCGAAAAGTTTTCGTGTAGCTGCATGGTCAAGAAATTTTAGTCAAAACTGAGTTTACAGATTGCAAAAAACCAAGTCCCATTTTGTGAACTAAATTTAGCGCATTTTTTAGTCCCTCGACGGTAATCTCTCCAGGAATGTGCTGAAAGTTGAAAATTCTAAAATAGTTCAAAAAGAAGGTTTGTTTATTGAAATGTTTCAACGTGTTTTAAAACCTTTTTTTCAACATCTTTCTTCTGAACAAAACCACTTTGCACTGAATATTCTGGGGCAGCGCTTCTACTTGAAACAAAAATCCCATCGAATGTCCAAATGTGGATACTTCTTAAGAATTGGAATGTCCCACAGTTAGTGGGCCAGGAACCACACTTTTGCGGTCAAAATTGACTGCAGGCCAGAGGCTTCGTTGTAGCTCATCGGTGTCTTCGACAAAGTTACTCGACTATATTTGCGCTATTTATTGATGGATTTGAATTAGTTCTATTTTTCTCCGCAAGGTGGCGCCAAAATCTAACTTTTTACAGAAGCAAGATACAGGCATGGTTTCTTCTACAAAGTTGTTCGTTATACTTTTCACATTAACTTTGTAGAACATTGTTAAGCTCTATGTTGTGTACTGACCTTGCAAAAATAATAGTTTAAGGAAACCTTGCAAAAAATGGTTTTTTTCACATATTTTATGTTTAGCTAAACAATACCTCAAATTTCCACAGTATTCGATTGGAATGGACTCAAATGAGATATTCTAGTGGACAACTTATTCGTTTCGTAGATTTTTTCTGTCAAAATCGCAAAAAATAGGGTAAAATTATACATTTTTCAAATTGCAATAACTTGCTTGCGAGCAGTTTGGCGCACCTCATTTTTCGAGAAGTGACAGTTGTGATTATGATCTAAATGCATGTAGAAAATGTCGGTGGGTTCTCGTGGGTTCCTTGCCAAATGATTTAATAAAGTTGGTAAATTTTCAATACAAATTCACATATTTTAAGACCCTTTTCAAAGAATCGAATTTTCATTTCGATTTCGGGGATTGGGCTTGTGATATAGCTCAGTTGGCAAGTCTGTTGTCTCCTGAGCCGATGTCCGTGAGTTCGAGCCCAAGAGTAAACATCGAACACAGTTGTACCGGATATGTTTTTCAATAACGATCCGCCAACTGCAACGTTGATAAAGTCGCGAATGCCATAAAGATGGTAAAACGACTATAATCGAAACAAAAAAAACTATTCGGGGACAGAAAATCCAATATAGGAACCTTTTTCGGTAAACATACTGAAAGAAAGGGCGGCACTATTTCAAAATTTTTTGATATATTTCCGAGGAATAAACATAACGTCAGAAAGTTTAGCTCTTAAGTTTAAATCTATTTATTCCAATACTTATGGTTTCAGCTGGATTAACAAAAATTATTATTGATTTTTCATTATTTGATACTGAAAACATCTAATTTCCTTTAATTTTTTTTTATCTCTAAATTGAGCTGAGAACTGTTACTAAATATGTGTGAGTGAAAATTAAATGAGGATCCAAATGTTTACTTTATTTTCTCAGCGTGTGGAATTGGAAAATAAGGACTCAAAACAGGAACTGCGAAGTGTCATAAACAGTGAAGTCAGCCAGTGTGTGAACTGACTTATCGACAATTCTTAATAAAATGTCACAATTTGAAATTGGTGGTGGTTTCACTATTTTTCTTCATTCTTAGTTCTTATAACTAACTGCTGTAAACATCAGATGTTTCAATATTTTGTCGATCAAAATTTGAGGTTTTTCTGCTTCGTGGGTTTTGGACCTTAAAAAATCGCCCTTAGGGTGGTAGATCAATAAACATGGTAGATAATTAAGTTGACTTCTTTTTATCTCAGTTTTTTGAACATAATAGGATCTTGAACATAATAGGAACCTGTTGTCTAAAAAAAAATATTTTTCGTGTTACTGCACTTTGTTGGGAAAATCTTACAAAATGTGACTTGATGAACTTTTTTTTATCAATTCGAAATGTTTCCCACATGAAAAAATTATAATTCAAATAATAATTCCAATATGTCAATCGTTCGAGTAAAATATGAATTTCTTAATTCCATGTTTTCAAAGCAATACTAAACTCTTATATGTATTTTTAAGAAAAAGTTTCCCAAAATGTATGTTACGGGTTCAATTGATCCCTAGAGCTGAGCTTGGTTGACTACTCATTTCCACCTTAATCATTGAACTTGAAGCTCTTAGATATGACCATTCATTTGAAACTTTAGGTAACATATTTGATAAGACTTTTCTCAACTTACTCAAATTTCATGATCGCTGGCGTGGCTAAGCAGAACAAGTTCTACTTCGCCAATGCAATGGTTGCTATTTCGTGATTGATCGATGTCACCAGTTTTGTGCAAGGGAAAAAAATGGTGCTTGGGACGAGCAGTTCATTCAAAATGCACAAAACTCATGCTTTCTCTTTGAAAATGATCAATAACGGCGCCGGCCACGTCCTAGTAGTCAATGAGGAATGAAGGAAGGATTGTTAGTAGGATACTTCCTATGATCAAGCAACAACCTTTTGTCCCTTTATATTCCAAAGATTTATTTTGAAAAATTCTGAAACCATGGAAGTCAATATGACCAACTATAAAAACCGTCTACACATCTGCGAATCTAAATTTAAATATCGAAGAAAAGGTTGTCGGGGAAAAGTTATAGATCAGGATCAATTGTGGTGAATGGTACGATTGAGTTTTTCTGCACCTCCTATGCTTCTAGATTTTGTTATGGGTTGAATTGATCCCTAGAGTCCAAAAAGATAGAGGAGAGTGGGGTATCGTGCCACTTTTAATATCTCAGATGTGTGTTGAGATAAAAATCTCAAACCAACTGTCATCGTCGTCGCTTTGCGTGAGCATGTATTTCTATAAGTTGTTGACTTAAATACGCATCATCAGCTTCTTTTATTTATTAAGCTAAAAAAAGTTAGAAAAATTAACTTACTTACTTACTTACTTACTTAATGATCCCGCGCCGATCCTCCGGTGCATAGGGCCGTGGTAAAAGACCTCCACTGCTGACGATCCGGAGCCAGTGACTTCACCTGGTCCCAGTCAAGATTATCGTCGACAGTTCGGATTTCAGCGGCTAGGCTTCGCCGCCACGAGTTTCTGGGTCTGCCTCTTCTTCGATGACCTTCTGGATTCCAGTCAAGCGCCTCTCTGCAAATCTCGTTTTCATCTTTTCGCAGCGTGTGCCCAATCCATCTCCACTTACGTTCCCGAATCTCGATTTCTAGCGCCCTTTGATGACACCGGCGATGTAATTCCTCATTCGAGATCCAGTTGCCAGGCCACCAAGCGCGGATGATGTTCCGCAGGCAGCGGTTTACAAATACTTGCAGTTTTCGCGTCGTTACCGCATATGTGCACCAAGTTTCGCACCCGTACAGCAATACGGATTTGACGTTTGAAAATTAACTTACATAATTAAAAAAACACCCGTTAAATGCATCGATGGAGAACCTAAAATTCATAACAAAAATATGCTCATACGCTTATGATCTCAGTTTTGTCATGATCTTTCACGTGGAAAAGGAATTTTTGATGAAACATCAATAAGTCACACAAACGCAATCAATTTTTAAATCATAGCTTGTGGGGAATCGTGGGCCCCACATCTCTAACCACCTATATTTTTACGTTTTTGTACACATTTAGAACTAAAAATACCTTATTGAAATTTTTTAAAAATACCTTATGATACCTTGAAAATGTAGAAAAGCATGCCATTTTTTATTTTCATTTTATCTTTTATAATAAAGAAGTTATGGAACAACGAAAAAAAAATTGCCCACGATTCCCCACTCTCCCATATATTTTTCTTATGAATAGATCTTGATCATTGCTAAGCACGACATAATTAATATTTACCAAATAATTAATACCTATCAGATACTTTCCTGACTGAAAGTACTGAAAAAATACTTTTATCTAAAAATTAAAAAAAATGCGCCATAAAGTATGCAATGACTATTGGGTTGTAGACAGACTTTTAAATTTTTTTTTCTGTCTGACACTTTTTAGGGGTATTTAGGGGTTTAAAACCTCACCCCCACTCCCAAATGAAGGTCGAAAATTTCAAAAGCAATGTTCTTCTTTGAACTCGTAATTTAAAATTCCTTATCAAATTTTGAGGAGCGGCCAAAATGATTCTAGAGTTACAATATCGATACAGGAATAAAGCCAAAACCTCGAAATCTGATTCCAGGTCCACACCAGTTTTTTTTTTAAATTTTTCCATTGTTTAAATTTAGTCCCGAATATCGAATTTCAATAACATTAGAATTAGCATGTCAGATTTCCCAGATTTTGACCGATTTTTTCCACTTTTTTTTGCAAATCAAACAAAAATCAGAAAAAATTTGCAAGCTTATTCCAAAAACTATCGTGTATTTTAGACATACCTTTAGGAAGGCCAAGGCCAAAGACCGAAAAGTCAGTCAAATTGTAAAGTTTGTATTTGCTTTATTTTGACTGAAATACCAATAAAATTTAAAAAAAGTATAGCTTGAAAAAGAGCCTGAATTAGCACGGCTCAGGTACTTGCGAGATAAATCTTGAAAGCTGAAGTCAGATTCATTCCGGATTCTTTAGTTCAAAATTTTTTTTTAAACAAGTAAATTCATCAGGTTTCGGATTCTGCATCCAATTTATTGGTATTGAATTTCTGTTTGGATTATCATTTGCACAAAATCCTGATTCTATTTCTGATTTTAATTTTTATATTTAACCCTTCATCTCATGATTTTTTTTATTTTTTCTCAAAAATAATTTCTAGTCAGCTTGAAATGATAATTACCTACATCAAGAAAAAAAATTAAAATAAAATACGATTTTTCATTTTTTCCATCCATTATTTGTTCCAAATTTGTTACTTTATGAAACGAAGGGTTAAACTTATTGCATATTTTATACTCGAAACTTATTACTCTGAAATATAAATATTTCAAAAGTGCAATCCATTTTTAAGGTTTTGATTTAAAGTTTTTACTATTGATTCTAATGCAGAATCGGAACTGAAAAAAGTTTTCTAGCGCGCAATTTTCATTTAGATTCACAAGTCGAGTTTTGAATTAATAACTGAATAACGAATTTACATTTAAAGCCAAAAATACAGAATTCAAACAAGGTATTTCTGGTTTAGAGTTTTAACACAAAATTCGCTTTTTGCCAAAATTGACAATTTAGGTTTTTTTTAAATTTATTTATTTTTGGTATTTCAGCAATGGTTCAGCAATTCATATTTAGAAATTCTTATCTGGATCTTTACTTTTCTTAATGCATGCATTTTTCAGGCAAAAATATTCTAGGAAAATTTTGTCACCAAACCTACACCCTACACCAGGGGGAGGGCCTCCCCCCTGCCACCCAATGAGCCGGTTATTCCTACGACCCTGTCTCAAGACTGTTAGACGATTAGAGCTAATTTACTTCTCATTAATTGACGCTGATTGTCGATAAAGACGAAGGTTATTGGTCAAAATAGGAGTTTCATGTCCGTCTGAACAAAGCGTCTAAAATTTCTTAACATAGAACACTGATTTAAAATGTATGAAACTTGGTTTTCTTGAGTACCGTAATCCGGGGTAATATTGATCTTTTTTTTCAATATATTTCGATTATTTTTTTCTGTTAAGGGGAATGTGGCATGTTATACATTTTTTAAACCAGTACTGGACTCCTATGAACGTAAAACATGGATGCAGAAATTTATTAGACCTCTTTAAATTTCATTTGAAAATCGTTTTCGCCTCTGTTCAGAATTTGATGCTTTGGGGTAATATTGATCAGTCTCTATTCTGCCGGTTTCAACAAGTTTTTTTTATCATAAAAGATACAAAACACCTTCATAATATTTACAAATGCTAGTTTATCAATTTATCCTTGATTTTAAACATATTATTTTTAAAAAATATTCATAATCGAAAAAAGAACTATGGTGCTGCCAACATTTAGGGGCAAAAATAATAATAATTGCTAAATAGTCTGAGCTTCAAAATATAAATGAAATTTTGCCTTCGTACATTCCCCTAGGCCCGCCCACTATTTCCATTTTCATTTTTTCTTCAAATTTAACGATTTGATAGGATTCCTATCCATTTGTCCAATATGGGCTTACTCTTGTAAAATATCCTTATTTTTTTAATATCAAAAATTTATCATTAAATGACATTAAAAATAGCACTATAACTGTTCATATGAAAAGAAAAAAAGTTGTTCTTACACATTAAACAGACCGTTTGCTTCTAAATGCTTTTTGGTATCATCAGGGGAGCTGTTTGTTTGCGAGACTTGAAAAAATATAAATTTTAAGATAATGAAATTAGATTTTTTACTAACAGTAAAAAAATTCACAAACAAACCAAATTTTGCCTATTTGATACTCAACTAATAGGCTTTCAAACGTAGAAAACAGTTTTCAAAAATTCAAACTATAGACTGTGTTATTGATGACAATGTGGAAAAGTTTATTGTTGGTCAAATTTACCCCGGTGATCAATGTAACCCCGTTTTACGGTACACAGATGTGCAGTATTCGGGTCGAAAGATCTTGACGATACATAAAAAAAACTCTTTTGGGCCGTAATATCTATGAATTAATTCTCTCACGAAACATTATCTAAATCTCATAGTAACTTTCTAGTACCGTCAGGATCTTTCGAACCAAATTTTTTAAATGCTTTTAGTACCAGCATTGATATAACAAGTTCAATGTTATAAAAGCTGTTTTCACATTCCACAAATTCCTTCTTCCTCAACATTGTAAAGACCATCAATGATTAAATCATCAATCTTGTCAAAGATTGAATTTTTGCCGATGTGCCGATAACAGCGATGACTATGTTTTCCAGCTTCCGGGTTTTGATCACTAGACAGAGTAAACAACGAGCAGCATCACAACGACGAAAGGGCAGGCAGATTGCACCACGATGAAAGAAAAAAAAATCATAAAGGCGATAAAGCTGCTCAAAAGGCGGTGGTCAGTTGTTGTTCACATGGCCAATCGAAGTCCTCCTTCCTTCTTCCATTTTTCCTTGTATATCGGAACGAGAGTGAAAGCATCAACCGGAATGTCACATGAATGGCTCCCGAAAAACAGGTTCAGCTGGTTGAAGAATCTCGATTCCGTTTTAGAGGATTCAAAATGTGGGCTCCACTTTGTTTTTTCTGTGCGGTTGTTTCTTGATGCTTCGACCTTTCTGGTGCAACAGAGTCAGGATCAGGAAATGTTTTCTTATCTCTTGGGACCCCTCAAGAGTCTCCTCAAGGGACCAATCCATTAGATTTATGTCAGTGTTTGTTACCACAATTTGTTATGCATATTTTTAATTGATAAATTACTTTTTTCTTATCTACGATACTAAAATTAGATACGAGAAACGTGTTAAAGTGATAACACTTTTTGATTGAGAAGTTCAAATTTTTGTATAGAAACTTTTATTAAACCTATAAGTATAAAGCCTACAAGAAATCCATGGTTGTAAGTAAATTTTTCTGAACGATTAATTTTAATACAATTTTGGGTGTATTTTAGCCGCATCGACTGCCAAGAGGATTACAACCGGGCCGGACTTGGCACTGAACCAGGAAGGAATGCTTCTTCCATTTACCGCATCTCCAAACCAGTTTTCGAACTTCCAGCCACTTCCAGCTACCTATGGCTGTCTGCATAGCTACTTCCATAGGTAGTGGCCCCCAGAGTTCGCCCGAGAGCCTGTCTTCAATGGCCGGTCACCGCCATGCCATGCCAGCGTAATATCCGGACACTTTCTCTTTCGGTCAATTTCATAAAGGCCAGCGAAGTTAATGCTTCATTTTTTCTGCTGGAGCTACTTTTGCTCTCTGAAGCCTTCATGGTGATCCGTTTTGGGCGGTAGCCAACAGTCTAGTATTTAGTTATTATCCACTGGCAAACATAACTATAGATGGAACCTTGCATGTTCGGGAACTGCTGATACATTTTCGAATCGAACCTAATCTTTCATGGTCAGGGCCCAGAGTGGTCTGGCTGGCGTTTACGGAAAAGAGAGTTCGGTTTAACACCACCGACGACACGGTCAGGAAGTCTCTTCCGCCCGATGGACCATCTTTTAGTTAGGATACAGGTTTGTCACCAATATCTTGGACCAGCACCAGCAAAACCAGTCGAACCACTTGGCTGACTGGACACTGCCATCGATTTAATACACCAGTTAGCTTCCCTCCATAAAAAATGCATGGCGTAACCAAACGTCTATGGGACACTACCTATTAACCATCTGTGTGCTTGGAGAAGGAAGATGAACAACATTAAGTGAGGATGATGGGGGTAAATGAGTTGCACTTTGACGAGAATTTAACAATTTCACTTTTATTTTACTAATCACTTTCAATTCAGGTCTTAGAAAAGAATGGAAAAATTTGCTCGGATCCCATGGATCGCATGGTGCCAATATGAACATAGGGGTGTTTCCAAAACAAACAACGTAAACACTGCTATGAAACATGCTCGTTAAGCATTGAAGAAACCGAGAAGTATTCAAATGTTAAAAACGTCGCAACTGAGAATAGGAATTCCGGTACTACCAAAACCGAAAACCGGCCTTCCCGGCCTATTTTTACTATACCGATTACCGGTAATTTCATGTTGATTAGACTGAGTCGATTTGATGTTATTTTAGAATTTCTTAAACCCTAGGGTCTAAAATGTTTCGTTTTGGTTAAAAAGTCCATGATTTTTTACAAAATTTTCAAGAAACGTTTACATGAGTAAATCTGAACAGTGAGGATTGTATGAGAAAATTGAATATTTTGTACTGCAATATCAATATCATTTTTGATTCTTCTGTGGAACCGAGCCTGTTAACGGATTTTGTGCCATTTTATGAAATCTCCAAAGGAAATTATTCGCTGAAGATCTTTGACGAAGACCATAACTTCGTTTCTTGTTAAACAAACAAGTTATTAGGTGTTTAATGGATGACATGAAAAGGTACATCACTAAATCTTTGTCATTTATAAGTTCTCTCAATTTATTAGTTGTACTTCTTGGCAAAAATTCGTTCTGACAACTTTCTTGGGTACTTTTTGTAACCACTCCCATTCAAAAATCTTCTGGAGCTTACCACAGTGATAACACGTGATAACATAGAGTGTGAAAAATGTATATCAACTCCTTCCTATCGTTTAACGTTAAATCGCTTATTGACTTTCTGTATTTTTTTCCACTATTGAAACTCGTTCTCAAAGCCTAGATTTTTTTCTTACAAACGATAGAAACCCCGTTTTTTAAATTGAAGTTCTGTATTGGATCTAGGATTGTTCGATCTTCGGGAAAAGATCGATCTCCAATATCGATTCAGGTGAACGGTTCTAGGATCGATCCACCTAAAAAATCGGAGCTTGAAGATCGATCTCCGATTAATCGATCTTTTCCATTTGTAACAAGAGGGCATTGCTTTTTATTAAAAATATGCAAAAAAGACGCACAATTCGTACAATCCTTCAACATAAAGAAAGAAAAAAAAAATCAAGCGTTTTTATGTAAGGTGAACCGGAGTTAGTGTTTTAAAACAACACTTATCAAAATCCAAATATCTCGGAAACGCTTTGATATTTCAAGTAATGTAATGACAGTAAATATTTTGGAGTTAAAAAAAATATTTCAAGGTATTTTTATTAATATTTTCTAATGTTAATGTGAGATATCGAACAAAATATGCGGAAAAATTCATTTTTTTTTTGGAAAATTGCTGTTATTTCTTCAGATAAGCAAGTTCTAGCATACTTTTGAAGTTTCAATCAATCACAAACACCATCCTGCATCTAATTCACTAGGTTTAAAATAATTTTCTAAATTGTATTGAAATGATTTAAAATTTCTAATTTTTTTTCAACTGATCATGAATGCTAAATGAAAATTAAATTCGGCACGACCAGGAAATGAACTCAAGTTTTCTGGTTATCTCTCCGACACCTTACCAATAGGTTATTGCTCGGCGGTAAACTGCAGCTGTAACTCTGTAATTCAGTTGAATTCATTAAATTAAATTCGCTGCTAGATTCTACGGCAGGAAACGTTCATCGAGCCCGATTGATGGTGCTCACTGCCCCTAGAGTGACTTATTTTCAGATTTAGGCACAAAAATTTATAATGTATTTTTAAACGTTTATATCTACTTTTTTCAAGTTTCATCCAGTTAGGAAATTGACTTTTTTAGTGACTGAACACGAAAAAAATGATGTAACTCACATATTATAGCTGTTTTCTATGGTTAAATAAGCGTCCTCCTTGAAGTGGCCATTTTGCCCTTATTTTCCCTAAATGAGAAAAAAAGATCGAAAGATCGAATCGCAAATAAACCGATCTAATCGATTTTTTCCTGGCCGAAGAATCGATCCAAAAAATCGAAAATCGAAGTTGAAAAGATCGATCTTCCAAGGATCGATCCAAGATCGACCAATCCTAATTGGATCATTGCATTGAGATGTTGAGCAAGGCTATCGAAATCACAGAAAAATGTTTAATTTTACAAATTTCTTAGCAACTTTCTTTATCACTACATTATTGATTCTAGAATTTTTTCCAGACTTTTATAATTTTTAATCTAATTAAGATATAGGAATAGGATTTCTACAGCTATATTATGACTTTGGTAATATGGAATGTGTGGTAGAGTAACACTGCGTAAGTACATACTGATATTCTACTCCCACGCTCACACGTACGCTATCGCTGATCATCCCACACACAGTCTGGTAAGTGCAACATCTGTACCACCTCCGCATTCTAAGTCTGGCTTCCGAGCGTATAGCACCGGTTACCACAGAGTGGCGACGAGTCGAGAAAAACCCGCGCGTGCGTTGAAAGTCGGAAAAGGTGGATAAGCGAAAAAGAAGCGTGCCTAAGCTTGCGTTAAAATCTTGAGTTTTGCTGTTAGAAAGCTGCAGAAAAGGTGATAAGAGTTTGAAAGAAAAAAAGGGAATAATTTCATCAATCTTTAGTGGGGTAGTGAATTGGAAAAAGTATGAAAAAAAAATGTAAAGTTTCCCTGCTTACCTAAGCAAGATCGTAAGTTCAGTGGAAATATTATGATTATGTGATTGAAATGTTGCTGGTGAAAAAAAATTATTAAAGAAAAATTTAAAAAAAAAAGTGGAAATCATGAAGACGCGGAAATCGGTAAATTGTAAAAAATGGTCATCTATAGAAAAAAAAAAAAGTGAAAGATTTATAAAGCGTGCAATGGAAATGAATATGGGGATCTCGAAAAATGTGTGGATAAGTTTTCAAAGTGAAATGACGAAGAAAAATGGAGTGAAATTTAATAAACTCCAATCGGCCTAAGAAAAAAAAGTCCAAGTATCAATTTATGATGCGCGTTGACTCCATTTTGAGTTTCTCGGAAGACGCATCGGGTGTTAAGTTTTCCCACTTGAGAAGTGGGCGAAAAAAAATGTGTATGAATGTGTGAGTGAGTGTTGAAGATTTAACTTTCCCATTTACACCCACGACCAATCGAGCTGCACGAACAGGTATGTTGCCATACAGAAAATTAAAGTTAGAACTGTTCAAGAGTGTAGAGTTTTTTTTTTGTATCAATCTTCCATGTTGCAAATGAAACGGTCAAAGTTTGGTAAAGCCTTTAATAATTCTTGAACGTCATGAGGTTATAACAGGAAAAAACATCATTTCAACATTTTCTGATCAATCACACTCTTGAACAGCTTCGATCAAATGATTTCCACTGACCCAATAAAATAAAAAAAAATGAAAAATAAAAAGTTTTGAATCAGCCTTATATTGAGTATAATGTGCAGAAACTCTGCCCCATTCCAATTTGCTGGCAATTAAAACTTTGAGCCAGAACCCAGAACGAACCAACACATATGAGATCAAAATCATCGCGACGCTATGGAGAATTGCGCCTCTCCACAACATAACTGCGATCGGGTGATCATCAGCATGCGAAGCTTCAGAAAAGAGAGAGAGAGAACTTTCAAGACCACTGTAGGCGGTGAGCTTTCAAGAGACCATTCAGTTTGAATGGCTTGAATGGTGAGTGTTTCAATGCACTGACAAGCTGAAAGTAAAGTAAGCTTGGGTATGAATTTTGTGCTTGAATGGGCTGAGGGGGCAGCGGGGGCAGACGCCTGGAATGATATGAAAGTGGTAGTAATTAAATTTACTGTTGAGAACTCTAGACTGAGTTGTGTTTCAATACACTAGTAAGATGCAATTTTTACAAACCTCTTGAGTAGTCGTATTGGTAACCAATTTTAACAGAGATAGAAGCATCTGAAGATTAGCTTGGAATAAAAGCTCTCAATGATTGGTTTGGTATTGGCATTGAATCGCCTAATTGAGGAGTTTCGATCGGTATGTGCTCAGTTCTATATTTAAAGGCAGTTTCGACGTAGGTTTGTGTGGTGTACAGTTTCGAAAAACGATTCTCTTTTATTCGAAACATGCTGATCGTAGGTGCATATGTGATTCAATTCACTTAATGAATGAATGAAAGGATAGTGTGGGCGCGTTATTTTTTTTTTCTTCAAGATGATCATTCATTTTCACTGAAATTAATAAACAAATGTTTCTGTAGAATTGTTTACAATGAACCCCCACAAAAAGTTTTGATGAAATTATTCAATACGATCATGTTAAAAAAAAAAATCACAAAATATATTTAATTTCAATAGGACAATGGCGAACGATTCAGCAGAAATGATGGTGACTCCGTTCCGACCTATTTTTAGTCCTGGCTCTTACAATTTGCCACAGTTCAAATTTGCGCATCTGCCGGCTTCTGGAATAAAAAAGGCATGGACCTCGTGGATACGCTGGTTCGAAAATGTGATGGTTGCTACTAATATCACCGAAGGTTTAAGTCGTAAAGCTCAACTGTTAGCTATGGGTGGCATAGAGTTACAGGCCGTTTATTATGCTTTACCAGGTATTGATGATACCCTTGCAAACGGTGCTGATCCATACCAAGAGGCCAAACAAAAATTGGAAGAACATTTTTCTCCAAAACATCACGAGTGTTTTGAAAGGTCTGAGTTTTGGGACATGACAATGGATATTGATGAAACCATTGAGAATTTTATACCCCGTGTTCAACAAAAAGCTGAAACTTGTAACTTTGGTAAAACCGAAATGGAAAGCAAACAAATCGCTATTATTGATAAAATTATAAAACATGCCCCGGAAGACATCAGACGCAAATTGCTTGAGAAGGCGGATTTAACAATGGATCAAGTTATAAGAACTATCGTGTCTCATCAAGCAATCAAATATCAAGTTTCCCAAATGAATTCCAAACCTCCTTCCAAAACTGAAGTATATCAGCTCACCGTAAATAAAAATGGCATTCCGAGATACAAAGATACTGGTAAAACCGCCTACAGAGCTAAATGTTCTGGATGTGGAAAGATGAGACACGACAACCCAAAAGATTGTCCTGCTTACAACCTTCAATGTTACCGATGTTCTAATTATGGTCATTACAAATTTATGTGCAAAAGTCAACCGAGTAATAGCGCTGAAAACCGTAACAGATTTGGTTTTAAAAGAAACTTTTCTAACTCGAGCGATTTTACCTACCAGCCCAACACTAAACGTTTCAAGAACGTAAAAAATGTGGAAACTGATGAACATGAGCCAAAAACTGAAAAGTATTCCGTGTATCGTATAGAAAATGATGATGATGTGATGCTGTCATGTAGAATAGGAGGTGTTGAAATAGACATGTTAATCGATTCTGGTTCTGTTTATAATTTAATTGACGATAAGACATGGGAGTACATGAAACACAACGGTGTTAAAATACAAGATGAACGATTTGATAATACGAAAACTTTTTTGGCTTATGGTAGAGTACCTCTGAAATTGAAGACAGTTTTTGATGCAAAATTACAAGTGGAGGATGGCTCTGAAACAATCTCAACAGAAACAACTTTTTACGTCATAGAAAATGGACAACAAGCTCTTCTCGGCAAAGAAACAGCACAAACACTTGGAGTACTTCAGATTGGACTACCTAGTACAAGAAAATTCGGGATTAACAGTGTCTGTACAACGAAACCGTTTCCAAAAATTAAAAACTTTAAATTGGCCCTCCCTATAGACAGAAGTATTACCCCAGTTATTCAACCTCTGCGACGTTGCCCTATTCCCTTGTTGGAGAAAGTTAAATTGAAAATAGATGAGCTTCTTGAAATGGAAATCATTGAACGAGTAACAAAACCTTCAACATGGGTTTCACCGTTAGTTCCCATTTTAAAAGATAACGGAGAACTCAGATTATGCGTAGATATGCGGCGAGCAAATAAAGCAATCCAAAGATTGAATCATCCATTGCCAGTTTTTGAGGACTTAGTGGCAAATTTTAATGGAGCTAAATTCTTCAGTATTCTTGATATTAAACAAGCATTTCACCAAGTTGAACTGGCAGAAGAGAGTAGAGAAATAACAACGTTCATAACGAATTGGGGTCTTTTCCGTTATACCAGGTTATTATTTGGAGTCAACTATGCACCTGAGTTTTTTCAAAACTTGATGGAGAGTATTTTATCAGGTTGCAATAACACTGTGGTTTTCATCGATGATATATTTATTTGGGGTCGAACTGAAAAAGAACATGATCAAGCTGTTCAGAAGACACTGACCGTGCTGAAGTCTTTTGATATCCTGTTGAACATAAGTAAATGCAAGTTCAAACAACGAAAAATCGAATTTCTTGGACATAAGTTTGACGAAAATGGTGTTCTCCCGGCGGAAAATAAAATTAAATCTCTTCTTCACTGCCGACAGCCAAAAACCAAAGAGGAATTGCGTAGTTTTCTCGGACTGGTAACTTACGTATCAAGATTCATACCAAACTTAGCGAACGAAAGTCATGTCTTACGTGAGTTGTTGAAAGATTCTTCGTCGTTTTGCTGGGATGCAGCGCACAACCAGGCTTTTAGCATTTTGAAACAACGAATTGGATCAATTGAACATCTGGGGTACTACGACCCCAACGACTACACCTTGCTGGTTACTGACGCTTCAGGAGTTGGCCTTGGAGCAGTTCTGATCCAAATAAAAAATCAGCAACCTCGAGTTATTAGCTACGCGTCGCGTAGTTTATCGATAACCGAGCAACGTTACCCTCCAATTGAACAAGAGGCTCTTGGAATAATTTGGGCAGTAGAAAGGTTCAGAAATTACCTTTTGGGTATTTCATTCGTTCTTGAAACTGACCATCGACCCCTGGAATTCCTTTTCTCGGAAAAGTCACGCCCAACTGCGCGTATCGAAAGATGGATACTTCGACTACAAGCTTTTAGATTCAAAGTGGTCTACAGAAAAGGCAAAACAAATATTGCAGATCCTCTTTCGCGTATGGCTAGTCACATTAAAGACGAATCCTGGAACGAAGAATCAGAAGTCTTCATTCGTAGGAATATGGTTCAAACATTATCACTGCTGAGTAACATCGAGTCGTCTACAGAAGAAAATTTCGATAATGGAACGGAAATTGTCATAAGAGCTATTCAAGAGTCAGTGGCTATGGACATCACTGAAGTAAAACAAGCTACTGAAAACGACGGGGAGTTACAATCGGTTCAAAGTGCCATAACCCAATCTGATTGGAAAAATGAGAAGGTTAAAGCATATGCTCCATTTCAAGATGAACTCTCTTACGCAAATAATCTGCTCATGCGAGGATCGAAACTTGTGATTCCTACAGCATTGCGTAACCGTATGCTTAGCCTTGCACACGAAGGCCATCCTGGGCAATCAAGTATGAAAAGGAGACTGAGAGATCGATGCTGGTGGCCTAATATCGACAAGGATGTTGTTATGTGGTGCGAGAAATGTGAAGGATGTCGTCTTATTCAAATTCCTGGTCCTCCTGAACCAATGCACCGTCGACCTTTACCTAGCAAACCATGGGTAGATATTGCACTCGATTATCTGGGGCCAATGCCAACGGGCGAATATATCCTAGTTGTTGTCGACTATTATAGCCGCTATGTAGAAATCGAGATAATGACAGTCATAACCGCTCGAGAAACTATCAAACGGCTCGAAAAAATGTTCAAATACTGGGGACTTCCTCAAACGATAACCTTAGATAATGCGAAGCAGTTCATTTCTTCAGAGTTTCACGAATTTTGCAATAACATGAAAATCCACTTGAATCATACAACACCATATTGGCCACAGGCCAATGGAGAAGTGGAACGGCAAAATCGTTCACTTCTGAAGAGAATGAAAATCGCCAATGCTCTATATGGTGATTGGAAATCAGAATTACAACAGTATTTGCAAATGTACAACAACACGCCCCACACAGTTACCGGAAAAGCACCAAGCGAGTTACTTCAAAACAGAAAATTACGATACAAATTACCTGATATCGGAGATATTGAAACATCACCCCCAAGCACAGACTTTGCTGATCGAGACCGATTTCAAAAATTCAAAGGGAAAGAATCGGAAGACTTGAGACGAAGATCTAAGACAAATTCATTAGAAAAAGGAGATATTGTATTGATGAAGGATCTCCATCCACAGAATAAACTCTCCACGAACTTTTTGAAAGAGAAGTTCGAAGTTGAAGAGCGTAAAGGATCGAATGTTAAAGTTAAATCATTGGAAACAGGTAATGCAATTGAAATGAATAGGTAAATAATGTCTAAACGAATTGTATGTTTGATTTAGGTAAAACGTATGACAGAAACGTGTCACACTTGAAAAAGATAGAAGGTCCCTCGTACGATCAGGAAACTGATAGTCATTGCAGTCCTTTGCCAGATACAACTGGAGTTCCAGAACTTCGTCGATCTCTTCGAGTCCAACAAAGATATCTTAAATAAATTAACGTACAACAGAAATATATTTTGTAACTAGTTGACAATCATTATCATAACTTTAAAACATAATAAGTTTGAAGAATATAACTAAATATATCTTTTATTAAACAGTTAATAATAACTTATTATTCTTTCTTCAGAGAAAGGGGGATGTGGTAGAGTAACACTGCGTAAGTACATACTGATATTCTACTCCCACGCTCACACGTACGCTATCGCTGATCATCCCACACACAGTCTGGTAAGTGCAACATCTGTACCACCTCCGCATTCTAAGTCTGGCTTCCGAGCGTATAGCACCGGTTACCACAGAATGCAAAATATAAGTGAAATAACTCAGTTTATCAATGCTTTTATAACAAGAAATTTGTAACAAAATTTTCTATCAAATTTTTAAATAAAGCATCTCAGATAATCGTCAAAGACCTATTGGGTCGAATCACAGAATTTCAGATATCTATAATTTTCATCGAGGACTAATATTTTTAGTCGGCAACTTTGATGCCGGCTGATTCATGTTGATGAAAAATGAAAAATCGTTTACCCAGGTTGTGGAACTTTCATAATTTCGTCAGTATTCAGAATTAAAAAATATTTCACAAGGTTTTTGTTTAATTTTTTTTACCAGTATTTGAATGCTAACAGAACAAGCCTTTTTGTAGTATTGGATAGAATAATTTAAAAAAAGAGATTTTCTGCTGAGCATATTTTTAATGATACAAATTCATTTTTGCTCGAAATAAAAATAATGACTTCACTAACGGGCTTCGGAATTCCTTTGATCTTGTGTAGCTACCCATTTTTGGCTGCTCTTTCGACTCACTCTAATGGATTTTGCTATTCGAAGTGGTAGGAGTTAAATAATTAGAAAAAATGTATCCTGAATAAAAAATAACTTCAATAAAACGTTAAGCCAATAAACAATATTGCATTCATGCCTTGAACAGAACTTAATAAATGCTTGAAGTAACTGGAAAAAAAAAAAATTAAAAATCTGAATGATTGTGAATTAAATGCAGATAAGTGCATATTTGATCAAGTCAAATACATTTTCTTAACAATCCTTTGTAGAAATAAGATAAGGCATAAAAATTTGAAAACAAAGTTTCGCGGGCCGCACAAAAAAGTCTCGCGGGCACATGCTCATCCCTGCTTGAGAAAACCATCAAAACTAGGATATAATACAGCAAATAAATACAGTTGAAGAAAAATTATATATTTATTGTTTTTGATTAGTTATGTTTAATGAACCGAAAATTTCGATTAAAATAAGCTGCAAATGAATAAAAGAATTACATAAGACTAATAAAATAGAAAAAAATTATAAAACGATTCAGTTTATGAAGATCTCAAAGAATTTCAAGCATTTTGCAAGTGGGCATTATTCACATTTGGACAGATCACCTCCTGTTAATCGGAATGAAAAATGATTTCTTGAGTAGTTGATGAATAAAAACACAATCTCTACGAATCTGGGGAATGGATTCAAAGCGGCTGGAAAAAAAATGTCGTGGTGGGTCGTGGTCGTGGTAACATCTTAAAAAAAGACCGACACAGGAGAATATAGCCAAAAGTTTCAAATTTTTCTTCTTTTTTATAGAAAAAAGTTTGAATACCACTTGTTTAATGTGTAACTTAACTTGAAACAAAAATATTTTTCAGTTTTTTTTTTCCGAAATTATGAACAATATTAATTTGTTTTCACTGTGAACATTGTGTTGCATTTGAATCGTTTTGATTAAGTTTTTTGGAGCATGACTTGCCTACACGGATTCAATTCGTTGCTTTCAGAACCGTTTGTTAAAAATTGATATTTTCATAGTTTAACAACAAAAATAATGTTTTTGACATAATATAAGCAATAGATTGAAATACGAAGAACACATTGCAGTGTATTCGGGTACATCGAGTACAGCTTATGTATTTCGCATACTCGGTCATTCCCGGTCAACCGGTAGAACCGGTAAAACTATAATTTTTTTACAAAATGATTTTATAAAATTCGCGAAGCTAGATACTCCATGTATTCATCAGTCATGTAATTCGACTTCTAATGTTGTTCAATCTGCATCAAAATTATAGCTTGGTAATCTTTTTCGCCAGGTTCATTAGAGATTTGTTTACTGCTAAAACATTTCGATACAAGTTTGTGTAAGAAATAGACAGTATACGGCTTAACTTACTAAAAACTTTGCTCCGCTAGTTAGATCGCTCATCTAACAAATGTTAACGATCGCTTGTTTAAATCACTAAAGGTGCTGAATAAGTTGGCATTGTTAGCTAAAGTGCTCATCACTTACCACCAGGCTTCGGACGCATCCTGAGGCGCGACTCATAAGAGGCAGAGCAGTACCACTCATTGAGGAGGAACTCCCAAACTCCTGGCAGTCGAAAACCACTCTTTCTCGCTTCTCTTACCGCCAGAATCGTTAGGAGCGCCAGTCACTCTTTGCTCCCTCGGAGGCTCTGCGCTCCTCCCAAAGAGGCCTCCCTGGGAGATATAACTTTGCGTGTGACGATTCAGAATTGCTTCGAGTTAGGTACATATTTGATTGCTTCAAGTAGCTCACAGCTGCTGGCTGGCTGCTGGGGGTGGCTGTGCGACGATATAAGCAAAACGAATTTTAGACTAATTTTGTACCTAATCAACGTTAACATTATTACTCTAATTTACATTCAATGTTCATGTAAAACGATTATCGAAGTTAAGGCTTTCAGATAATATGTTTTACAAAGAAATCGGCCGGTGTTGAAAGAAATATTGTAAACAAGAACATCCTGCACACTTATCAACCTAAATGGCTTTTTAAAACTTAACGTCCACAGATAATCATTCTGCTTTTTAATCATAAGGCTTAAGGTTGATGGGACATCAAAATTACGTAGTCAGAAAAATTATTGCTTCCCCCTATTTTCAAATCTGCAAAAACATACGATTTTCACCTTTCTAAAAAAGCTCTAGATAAGTGGCAACAAGGAATGAAAAAATCAAATGAAAACTTTTGAAAATTTATAGTTTAAGATATATTTCTGGTGTCATAACGCATAAATCACCAAACGCAGTAAGTTTTTGTTTTGTTCGAATAAAATTTTACAATTTTCTGTGAAAAATGATTTTAAAACTATAGAGGTGCTGCATACATTTAGGGGTAAAAAATCTTCTTGCTTAAATCATAAAAGTTTATGTTATGTTTTTCTGTCAAAAATGATTTTAAAACCATTAAGGTGCTGCATACATTTAAGGGTAAAAATTATCTAGTTTAAATCATAAAAGTTCATGTTTTATTTTTCTGTCAAAAATGATTTTAAAACCATAAAGATGCTGCATACATTTAGGGGTGAAAAATCATCTAGCTTAAATTATAAAAGTTCATGTTATGATAGATGATATTTTGAATTTAACAAACGCGTGAAGTGAACCAATCATAACAGCATATGGAAACAAGATTTAAAAGGTGAATCTTTGATTTGCATTTTGATGAATTTTTAGCCCAGATTGGTAACTGAATTATTCAAATATTAATTTAAAAAAATGCTGTTATTCCAAAAAAAAAAAATCACACCAACAGTGTTGATATAGGCAAGGTATGTTATAAGGACATTGGAAAAATATAAAAAAAATGTAGGTACATCTTTGGAACAATTTTTTTAATTTGATTTTTTTTAATGGGAATCGAAATATTTCAAAATCTATCTCACGATGTTAGGAAATTAGTCATCATTATTTTGTTATAATTAAATGATAACTTCACTACATTATATTCAAATAAAAAGTACCACCTCTTGATGTGGTATACAAATGTAGCATCTAGCCCGGCAGTTGCATAATGCCCCGTTTGACGGCTATTGATGAAATAATAGCTACCCGAAGATAATATTTCAAATTTCTTTACAAACTAGAGGCTCTTCTTGTGATATTTTACTTAAATTTTGCATGTAAACTTCACATAACAATCTGCTTATTTGAGCAACTCTACTCAATAAAATAATCAGCGGGGACACGTCCTACCTTTCGTTATTCATATTAAATCATTTCCAAATGATACCGCCCCGGCGCAAACCAAAACAAACGAACACGAGCCAGCCGGATTCCCAGCTCATAACGTTAGTCTTAAAGCGTTCTCCTAGGGAGCGCTCCCGAAGAGCGCTCAATTATCTTTTAAGAGCGGAGCGAGAGGTAAAAAGAACTCCCTAGGAGCATGACATCTTCGAGGCAGATGGTCACTCCTTCTCATTCCTTAACGCCGCTTAAAGAGTGAGAGCGAATTTTAGCTCCGTGGGTGTTTGCTCTCAAATGAATCCGAAGCCTGCTTACCACTAATGAAGACCATTTAAGAGATAAAATTAAAAGTTATGTTTACATTCTCTTTATCCTATTCTATGTTATTTAGTTATAATTGGTGTTTTCATTTCCCATATAGTACGCAAAATATCCATGAATAATATGGGATTCATAAAAAAAAATACCGCACCTTCTGGAATCGAACTCCAGCAGACTGTTTTTGCTTTCCGTCACCTTACCACAAGGCCAAGTCCTCAGTTGAAATAAAATTGGCTATATATCAACAAAGGAGTGTGGCCCGATTTTTTTAAGTCGGTGAAGAGAAAAAAAAGAGCCTGGATTGAGTGTCAAATTCAGGCCACCTAATCCAAAAATCAACTTGGTTCCTATAGGCGATGATAGTTGGAATTGAAATCAATTCATCATCTTTATCTATAATATGCACACTAGACCACTGCAAGCTTTCTGGGGAAATTTCAAATTCTTCAATTTTTACACTGATTAGAACTGATTAAATTTTTATTTTGAATTGGTGTTATAACGATTAGTTTAAAAAATATTGAAAATCATTCTTTCAAAATTACAAAATGTTTTTTGTGGCATTATATATGTAGCACGAATATTTGTGAATATTTTTCCACATTGACAACATTTTGGTATTTAAGTTAAATTTACAAGTTTTGATCAACTGATTATGAATAAAATACAGGGTGGCCAGCGAGTTTCCATTTTCCAATTCCCGTTTTTTCCCGGTTTTTCCTTGAGAGATTTTATGTTTTTCATGGTACCTTTTACAAGATTTATTGACCGAACAAATGGACGTTTTATGATATTTGTATGTGAAATTATATGAAAATTAAAAATTTTTCGTGAATCAATTTTGTAATTCGAAAGTTATTTACAATTGTAAAAATATCGGTGAATTTTTTGGACGTCATCTTGGAATCTTGAAGCACCGCAATTTATCATTTTAAAACCACACTATGTGGTATATCTAAGTTGATGTTCAAGTTATCTGCCAGATTTCAATTTTCTAATCAGAATCGAAACCTACACTTGTCAATAAAATAACTTTGGGTTCAAAAGTTTAAAAATCTATAAAATAATTGTAAATATATTTTCCAAGACATTTGAGGTAAGATTTTTTTCGTGAAAATTTTTAAAAAATATTTGGAATGCAAATATTTTGTCATTTTTAAACTGCGGGGAGAATCAACCAAGTTTAAGGTATAGTATTGCAAATTTTTCTTCGAAAAATCATGTAAGATTTGAAAGAATTGGACACAAAAATAGAGGTTTATTGTCTTTATTTTCTCCATAACTCTTAAAGAAACGAAAAGCCCATAATGATGTCTTAAAATGAAAGCTGCATCATCAAAAGGGGAGGAAAATGATATATTTGGTCGAATATTTGATGACACAGAAGTATACTATATTTTAATTCAAAACTTGGGAACATTTCAATGCTTTTATTTGATTTCACTTGGGAAGTGAAAAAACTATAAATGTGCATTTGAAAAGGAGTTCATCAATCTAAAAAATCTCGAAATATTAATTTAATAAAAAAAATAAAAAATCGCCAGAATGGACCAAAATTAAAATTTTTCAAGTCTCTCTAATCAAACAATCAATCAAAATTTTTCAATAATACTGATATATCAGTATATTCAGATCAATATATACAAGCTTATTTAGTGCTGTTAATGTATTTTACTTTTAAACTCGGACTTGAAAAGTTGAACACAAATTCTGTAATATCAACTTGGTATTGAAATTTTGCTTCTTAAAAGTCGATATTAGTATCAAAGTTAATTGCCTATTTGAACTTTGAGTTTAAATTTTGAAATCCAATCCTAAGGTTTAAACTTAGAAATTTAGATTAATATGGCATAAATAGCATTAATATTGTTATGTTTTGTTTTGTTTGATTCTGAATATGGGTTTATGATTTTCGAATGTTATTGGAGCAATTTTTTCTGAAATCATAGTACCGTGAAAGTACTGGTTAATAAGTTATGGAATTAGATGATTAATTTCTTCGTTGTGGTTTTGTTTCTGTTTTAAAATTCTAAAATAAGGTCGCTAAATTGCCCGGTTTTATCCGGGTTTGCCCGGATATTGAACACAAAATTTGACAAAAGTCCGGCCCGGCCCGGTTGCCCGGATTTTAGTTTAAAATGCCCAGATTTTGCCCGGATTTATTCACTTTATTTGCCAAAACAAACAAAAACAAAAAACCAATTTTGTTGTTAATTTTTTAATTTATGCGTCTAAAACGAAATTTTTTGAACAAGTTTAATAAAAATAACCATGAGAAGTTTTTTTGATAGCGTAAACTACGATTTAAAAACTGCTGATGAAAAAAAAATTGTTTCATGTTTTTTTCCTTGATTTGTGTTGAGTAACTCCTGAATTTAGACCAAATTTGCCCGGATATTGCCCGGATTTTTGGTCGACATTTTGGAAGGTTTTTAGATGAAAATAACCCGGATTGTCCGGCCCGGGCACGTGCTGAAAAAATTCTGGCAACCTTATTCTTAAATGAGTATGTTAAATCCAGATAATGAGTCTGAATTTAGAATCTTAAGCTTAGTTATATTTAAACATTTTGAAATTTCATTTTGAGGCCGATTTCAAAACTGGAACTTAATTCAACCTTTTTAATTCTGAGTTCTGAATGAAATCTATATTCAGAATCTAAATTTGAAATATCATACTGAGCCTGAATTTTTAATCAAATTTCTATTCCACAATTTGAATTTCGAACAATTCTGGATTTAATTCCTAACATTCGGTGGAAAAGCGAACATTGAAGAATGGAAACAAGCTTAAACTTTTCCCATTTCGTATTTTCATCAAAGAACTACAATTAACGTCTGTGTCAAATTTTTAATAAAAAATTACTCTTCATTATCTTCAATCTATTCTATACGTAGGATTTATATATAAAAAGTGATTTGCACTGCATAAGGTTTTTTTCCCGGATTTTATGTCAAATTCCCGGTTATTTTCCGGTTTTCCCGATGCTATTTTTAATTCCCGGTTTTGTTTCCGGTTTTCCTGGTTCGCTGGCCACCCTGAAAATATGAGAATACTTAGCTTTAACGTTTCCGGATACCAAACATCAATAAATGACCCCGAAGGTTTCATCCCCGATTAGTATGAGCGGCCGATAGCGTTTCAGGAAGACAGGACAATTAAACTTTTGAAATGAGCGTTTGAGACCTCTTGAAAATATCTCCGTCTGTAGGGCTGATACCGGAAAACCTTTGGTTTGAATTGAAATTAACTCAGAAACACTTTAACTAGGCTTGAACTGGAATTTGAACGGTCTCGAAAATTTTCTTCAAAAGTTAAACACGTCCGCCATCGACGGCCACAACCTACCGAGTCCCAAAAAACATCGAAAAACATTAGGTGCAAAAAGTCATTTTTTGCGGCGGTCTGATGCACACTAAGAGCAAGTTCACTGGTGTTGGGAAAAAGTGGTAGAAATTTGACATTTTGAAAATTTTACCGTGCAAAAATGTTTTCAAGATCTTGGGGCGTTGTTTTTTTTTTTGCAACACTGTTTGAATTTCTGCCGTATGTGATAGAAATATTGTTACAACACGTGTTGTAAAAAAAAACTAGAAGGCAACAGATCTTGAAAATGTTCTTGCATGGCAAAATTTTCAAAATGTGCCGTAAGTGTCAAAATTTCTATCACTTTTTCCCAACACCAGTGAACTTGCTCTAATGGAGTCAATGATCAGAATATTTAGTTCAGCTTCTTGCAAAAGCCGCAGCCCGTTTCGTAGAGGATAGCTTTCAAGTTTTCTAAGCCAGCGAGCATGTGATCGAATCCCGGTCACGGCATACATAGTACACTTTCTGTAGGAAGGTGTTTTTAGCATTTGTAAGATGCTAGCCATCGTATCCTTGAAAAATTTCAAAATTTTACGCTTCCCCAGTAACGCCAACAGACATTAGATTCACACTCATTTCGACCCCTCTTCCCCTATCTTGAATTAACAAGTGGCAAGTTGTTGCAGGTGAGCACTTCATTAGGCAATCTTAACCAGTTATCGATAGCACTTTGGCGTGTTGTCGCGCTGTCGTCGATAAGCAGGAAATGAGAAGACTCCTTGCGGAAAATGGCTAGGAAATTAAAGTTTAACCAGCTACTTTGTACGAGGAGGAAAGGCGACTAATATTGATCACTCCATTTTATTCGATTGAAATCTTGTATCTTGTTTCCCATAAAATATTTCACTGCTTATAAGTTGTTATCAATCTTTATCTCATCTTGGTTGACATGAACATGATAATTGAAAATTATATTTATTCAATATTGTTTAAAAATCAAGACTTTACTACGAAATTTTAAAAGAAATTTTAACTGTAAGTTTACAGAAGATTTTTACTTCGAGATGAGACAGCGACATGAAAAAAAACTGACAACTTTCAAGATTGTCTCAAATACACCGATTGAAATTTCGTCACGTTTGCTTTCCGTTCCGAGATGCCAATTTACCTTCAAATTTGAAAGATCCGATCCGATGTTCGTGACTGTCGGATCCAAAGATGATTCCTAGACGCGACATTGTCTACCTTTTTTGCCATAACATATTGTCTTATGCAATCATCTGAAGCTATTAAGGACCTGGAGGCAAATGAAAGTTGCAATCTTGGGCTTTAAAGTATTAAGTTGATGGTTTGAATGCCGATATGCTTATTGCTACAAAAATATCTTCTAAGGATTTTTCCTTGAATGTTTTGAATGTATGGCTAGAAAATTATTCTTTTCATATTGTTTCCATAGTTGTTTCAATCTCTAAAACTTAATTATACCATCTTATTGCATAACTTGGAATCGTTACATGACGTTCATCACTTCAAGAGCACCTTCAATCTACGGAATCGTATTCATCCATCATCTTGAGAGTGCAGCGCAAGTTTGGATTAACGTAAGCAATGACAGACGAGAAATTCCACGGGTGCAGTTTCTGGAAGAGTGAGTAATTCACACACGTTTGCAAACAGCAACTTCAAGGTCCAGTCTGGGGTATAAATATTTAGCAGCACCAGCAACCAAAACAAGCCAAAGCAACAACCGCCATTATGGAAAGCATACTAATTACAAGCAATCCAATAAAAGCTACCAACTGGATATGGTTCGAGATGATAGGGTGTCCAGACTGAATATTATAAACAAGATTTTTCCCCAAATGAAATATTTTCAAACTTTTGAGAGCACTTCACAATAGAGAACATTTTAAATGGAAAGACTGTTTATGAAAAAATTTCCAATTTCAGCCACCCTATTCCACTTAGTTGAAGCTCATTGATGATCTGGTTGTAATGGGAGCTCCCTCCTGGGCTATTGCTAGGTCATCTTGATTTCATCTGGACCACACTGCCTGCCTGGATGAATGAAGCCGGAGACAAGTTGATTTTAGCCAGAAGCAGCATCTTTGACGATGTGAAGTGGAACGTGTTGTGGAAGAAGATCACCTTCATACATATATCGCTCGCTGGACTTTGACGGAGGCTACTAGCTACTGTACTAGTTGGATTGCATGGGAACGTAAATTGTTACACTTCAGTCAGCACCGAGAGTACTAGCTGGTAATGGATTAGGACAATATTGGCACTCCTTGGAGCGTCGAATGGAAGCACCTGTTTTGCGACGCTTATGTATGGAAGCCTAGGAATATCACATGCATACCTATGCTCTCCTTGATGGGAATGACAAGTGGTAATAGCTGGTAAACCTTAGCAATGTTGACATACTGACACAATTGTTTCTGGAGCGCATCGAATTGATATGTTTCAGAAAGATTTTCTTCAAGAACAGAAAATAGATCTACGACATGAAGTGAAAACAGAAAACAAAAGCAGTGAAATCAATCAGAATAAAGTTTTATGGGACTGTAGAATTTTGAATATTTTGGAGGAGGTTACATATTCCCAACAATTGAAGGTTTTTAGAGGTTACTGGAGCCAGGAACATTTGATGAATAGGTCACACCTGTAGACCACACTCTACTCCAATCATGACATCCTAGGAGTGATGAGAAATTTACACATGATGCTGTGCAAAATTGGCATTAACAAGCAGTGTGAACGTTGGATTAGCCCTTCCAGCGTAGCCGCATTGCGTATGCCTGCAATAAAAGAACCAAAAAAAAATCACGCATGTCCCACTCCCATCTTTGAGATGGGAGGACGGAAACAATCTTCGGCCCAGCACCACGCGTTCGTTTTTATTAAACCACTCATGGTTATAGAAAAACCATTTTCAGGTTTTTGCAACAAAACATCAAATTGGTTATTTAAGAAGAAAAAACTAGTATGCAGAATTCCAACCATTTTGGTAGTTTTCTTAGGACATATAGTCTTAGTCACTGGCCCTTACACCCCCTGGACTGCAGCCCAAACAGCACACAGTCCATAAGTAGAAAGAAGAAGAAGAGTTCTCTTGTATTAACCACAAAACGGTGGAAAACTTGACGTTCTTTCATCGCCATTTTGAACCGTGGAGTAAGCTGAATGCAATCTAAGAAATATTTATTCTCGTGTTCCGGCAGCGGAGTAAGTGTATGGAGATGATGCAAATGTTGACCAAAGGACCGAAAAATATTCAAATTATGTATAGATTCACCGTCTATCATATTTTCGTAGGTGATGGAAAGAATTAGAGAAACATGAGGTATAAACGAAAGAACAAAAGCCGTAAATATCATAAATTTTTCGAAAAAGATACAACGGCTCACCGGCAGGACTTGAACCAGCAATCTCCGCTTCAGTACAACGGCGCGTTAGCCTATTTCACCACGGTGAACGTGATGAACAACGACGAACCCGAGCAATCGAGCTTTGCCGACCAACTGCTGAATTTTCTATCGAAACACCATGTGCCGCATGTGATCCCGTTTTTTTTTCAAATTTTGTTTTCAGTTTTGAATATTTCATAAATTTGCCAAACCGCTTTCCAAATAACGGTTAAATATTACCATTTTCCTACTTCTAGTGTTCCTTCCCGATCAGAAGGGAAAAACAAAATTATATCAAATTGAGATATTTTGATGCTCAATTTTTTCTATTAAAACGAGTAATAATTCAGTGTTTGTAGCATGTTAAAATATCTCAAATTATATCCAAAAATCTATACGATCATAGCTAAATTATATCAGTTTTTGATATGCTCATATCAAGATTATATTCATTCAGATAGCAAAGTTTGATATTGAACAGAACAAATCCTGACATAATCATAACTCATCAAGATATGAGTGCTTGGAAAAATTTTTCTAGTGGAATGTCAATAGCCCACACTATTTGCATTACCTCCATTTTTTGTTTCCCAAAATTGGATTCCATTTTGTGAATCTGTTGAGCGTGGAAAATGGAAAAGCGTATGGATATCAAAATAAGATATGATTATACCATGGCCGTAGGAACGGGGGGTTTTGGGGGTTAAACACCCCCCATGAGGATCCAAGACAGCAAGCGAGATATTCTACTCTACACTCAAAATTTAAATTTCAGAACCAAATCATGGTAATAGAGTAAGGTTCATCAAGTGTAACAATCTAGACAAAAAACTAATGCCAAAACCTCAGAAACCCAACCTCAAGTCCAAAATTCTGCTACACTTTTTCAAATTTTTCTCACTTGGTCATCGAAATAAAGGTCTGATTATTATATTTCGAATTAACTTAAACCCATTTAAGAGGTTCTGATACCACAATTCCCATAATCAAAATTGTATTCCCATTCCCCATTTAGGATTCTGTACTATGTTCAGGATTCATGATTTTCAGTTCGAATAATAAAAAGAAATAAGAAATGAAAAACAGCTTTGAAATCATGGTTGAAATTTGGTTTTGCATTTCAAATTAAATTTGAATCATGTTTTTCGAGATCTTATGCATTTTCAATATTTTGATAATAGTTCTCCGAATATGAAAAAAGAGGTTGAACTTAATTCTTACACACAAATCAAAAATTTAGAGCTTTGAAATGGCAATCCAGATTTGAAAACAAAGATTCAGGTATTTGTAGGTTTATATTTATATTTTGCTTCACAATACAGATCAAAAATAAATAATTTAAATAGTGAATTTACATGAAATGTGAAACACAGAAATTTAAATAAAAGATTCATGAATGAGGACTTTATAACTTGGCTCATAAAATTTTGATCTGAAATAAGATTCGCAAATCGTATTTTTTGTACATTCCCGATCAGGAGAGCATATCAAAATAATAACTCAAACGTATCTCACCAAGATATTTGCATCTGATTCAGTTTTAATTGAGTACTGAAAAATTTAGATTTTAAGTTTCTCCAATCTGAATTATATCTTATTCTGATTGACAGACTTGAATGGGGTTGAGATAATTTTCAATTAAAAAGAATTTTTTCGGGTTGTCCCAAAATAAAATGATTATATCTTATTTTGATATATGTACAACTTTTTCTGAAACACGGACATCGAAGTCAACGGGCCAAAGCGTACATTAATGAGTTTCACTCAACAGATCCTTAAAATTGGATCCAATTTTTGGGAAACCAAAAATGGAACATGGTTTTAGCAAATAATATGTTTTATTGACATTCCACTTGAAATTTTTCTCGAAGCACTCATATCTTGATAAGTTATAATTTTGATAGGTTTTGTTCTGCCCAATATCAAACTATGCTATCTGAACGAGATATAATCTTGAAAGGAGCATATCTAAAATTGATATAATTTATTTATGATCGCATAGATTTTTTGATATAATTCGAGATATTTTAACATCCTACGAGTACTAAATAAGAACTCATTTAGATAGGAAAAAATTAGTATCAAAATATCTCATTTTGATATGATTTAGTTTTTTCCTCCTGATCGGGTTTCAGAAATCGTATGTTTATTTGGATACAATTTTAAAGCGTATTTTTTAAATTTCGTTAACAAAAAGTGTGCTACACTTCGAAGTATAACTCGAATGGACTGAAATTTAGTGTTAAAGTTTATTCGACAAAATTGAACACACTATTTGCCGTTACTTAAAAATGCTAAATTTGTAAAATTAAGTCCAGCGGTTTCTGAGATATAAAATGCAAATTTCGATGTTTTTCGTCATATGTGTCAATTAAATTTCCAGCTGAATTCAGCTGAAAATCACAAATAAAAGGTAGGATTTGAGTTTTTTGTTTTATCCGCAAAAAAAAATTTTTTTTTAAGGTTTCTTCAGGATTTTAACAATGGAGTTGATTCTTTATGATAAATTTCACTTTTCAAGAAAAGTCTTCACATTAAAAAATAAGCACAATATTCTATATTTTCCCAGTATCTACATTGTCCAACATTATTTGCACATCAAGAAAACTCAAATTTGGCATTTTATGTTTCAGAATTCAATAGACAAATATCTGCAAATTTAATATAGATATTTTCGTAACGGGAAGTGTTGTGTTACATTTTGTAAAATGAGGTATCATTATTAGATTCATGACATTTGAATTATGATTTTTTTATGGAGCATACAAATGGCTAGCGAAAAAACGAAATATCTGGTAATTGGTTCGCAATGTGAAATTATTGTAGTTTTTTAAATCCAAATTTCATACTATCATCATTAATTTGGTTCAAATTTGCACCAAGAAAATTATATCCAAAAACATAATGATTTTTATCTCTTACTTTTTTTTTGAAAAATTGGTTATTTTTTCATCAAAGTTTATAATCTTTTAATTTGAAAAATAGTTTGGAAGATTGGGCTTCTTTGATTTGAGTATAGAATAAGTTTTATTTTAAGAAATTTAAGATTCTTCTAAAAGAAAGCTTATTTTATGCCCAAATCAAGTTTGCCTAACTTAGTTTGATCTACCAGACTCTCAAATAAATTCAATAATTTTAACCATCGATGAAAGCAAACTTAGCTCACATTTGAGGTTTTGGATCTTTTTTTTTTTTAAGTTACGATTTAATACGAAAACTTTAAATGTCAAAGTACTTAAAAATGCATGATCATATAGTAACAATAATAGGTAACAATAATATAGTAAAAATCATAGGTAAAAATCAGTCACCAAAACCCCCCCCCATGAGTCGGTTCTTCCTACGGCCCTGGATTATACATAATAATTTATAACAATTTAAAACAAATTCTTTATCGTTGAAAATAAATTCAATCCTCTTCAAGAATGTCAATCAAAATATGAGATAACCCAGATTTCAAACATATTGTCGAAACCTTGGAGTACACAATTGTAACTGAAAAAGATATAAATATCTCGTTGAGATATGTTTGAGTGATCATTTTGATATGCTCTCCTGATCGGGTAATCTACAGTTGAAAAATATCCATAATCGAACTTTTTACCGAAAAGTCATTTAATGGGTTCTCAAAGAGAAGTCGCAAAACGACATAACTCGGGAAAAGGTCAACTATGGCTATTTTTCAAACATAAATGATTAGTAAAATTCAAGCGTGCAGGCATCCAGCGAGAATACACTCGAATAAATCAACCAAGCGCTGTGAGTATGTAAGTCGGCAAGTCTTTGAAAATTAACCTTCGTTTTCCAACTGATTCAGGTAGAGCACACCGCCAAGTTGTGAAAATGGCAAGCCGAGTTAAGGTGGTTGTTTTAAATTCGATGCTCTTTTTCCGTTGGCATTTTTTTTTTCTTATTTTGTTGTTTTTGTGATGAGTTATCCTATAGGATGGAAAAGAGCTCGAGCCCCTAGTGTCTCTATGTCAGCAATTAAAAACGCACGTTTAAGGCCAGTTTTTGACATAAAGTTAGCTACATTGAAGCTCGGCATTGAAATTTTGCAACCACTTCTTTGGGTTAGAAGGTCCTTTACAATAACAATGAAACAAAGAGATTGAACAATTTTACCTAATAGAAAAAGGAATAGACCAACAACTTCACAGGAGAGCAAAATAAATCCAAACAAAAATAGAGAAGTCATACATAATTCGATTTTTACCTAATTTCTGGATACATATGAATATGTATGTATTGCTCGACACGATTACCATAAAGATGGTTAAGTGTTGCGAAGAAAACCTTAAAAAAAAGTCTACAACTATTCAATTTGGAGTTCTCTGTTTAAAATTTCGCAATTAGGGGAGATCAGAGTATAACGAGCACCAGCGGCAAACTGGGCCTACTATTTTTTTTTAAAGAATTATGTACAAATTTTTTAAAATAAATTTTCACGAGGAACTTTTTATATTTCCTATAGTTCTAATTATTCAGCAAAAAAGGAAACCAACTAGGTTCTCAAGTGACGAAAATATTATAATTTTTGAGCACTGGCAAATAAGCTCTTAGGATCGTTAAATCATCTTGGTCTATAATGTAAGCCACCTAGCCCCCCCCCCCCTCCCTCATGACGTACACATAGTTCCTCAAATTTCACCATTATTAAATTTTTTTTTTTTTAGCTTCGAAAATTTGTGGAACCAAAAGATTTGTATCAATTTTCACATGTAATATTTGTATCACCCAAGTCCTATTAATGTTCAAAATCAAAACAAATTCTACAACTCCACAATGAGCTCAAATTAGTTGGCCTCCACCATTTTTTTAAAGCTAGAGGCGAGCAGAGCACC
The DNA here is from genome assembly GCF_029784155.1 of Uranotaenia lowii. Lineage (NCBI taxonomy): Eukaryota > Metazoa > Arthropoda > Insecta > Diptera > Culicidae > Uranotaenia > Uranotaenia lowii. The sequence goes on from NC_073693.1 coordinate 322,938,265, forward strand.
ATTGATCGGGGCACGATGAGCATTTTCAACCCTAAAATCGAGCAGCGAATTCAACTCGATGAAGTCAACTGAATTATAGAGCTGCGGCTCGAAAACGGTTTGGCCTAGTGGTTGGAAGTGTCGGAGCGGAGCTGTAATCAGTGAACGCGAGATCGGTTCAATCTGAGTCTAAATTTTTGTTTTGGTAAAGTACACAGACATTTGTAGTGAAATTAAATTCAGTGTAAAAATTGGATCATCTCTATGGAAGTAACATTAAAAATTATTTTCAAATTTTTTCTGAGAATCTATTAACGTTTAAACTTAAAGATTTTTGAGTCATATTCCCAAGTCTACAAAATAGAAAGTTAGCATGATGATCTATGTCAGGGTTGGAATGTTTTAAGATCTTAAATTTTCATGTTACATCCTAATCCGCTCTTGAGTGTCAATATTTTAAGTTTGGCGGCTTGTAACTATATGCAGGTGAATCCAAATAAAACAATTTCTTGGGAGACCCTAAATGAATTTTTGAAATCTTTAATTTTGCATCATTATTTTTTTTATGGGCGCACGAAATTTATAGTTTTGAAAACCTCGTAATGAAACTCAAATGTGTTACTCAGGCATTATTTACCTACAACTCCGTTATTCAAAGTCTAAGAAAATTAATCCGAAAAAAGACTACTCGAAAAAAATGTCACTTAGTGTCCAAAAAATGAAGTAAGAAGCTACACGTTACACATTATAATTTTTGTTTTTGCAATTTTACTGATTTATTGAAATTTTACGGTTTACTGATTGAAAAGTACGGTTTTACACCACTTTTTTTACATTTTTTTTTGTGGTGATGATCTTTAAAAATGAAGAAAATTAATCCTTGTGTGCGACGTATAGTTTCTAACTCCATTATTTTTTGACAATAAGTGAATTATTTTTGAGCATTCCGTAGCTGATCTACAGTCTTTTTTCCGAAGTAATTTTTTTCGGATTTTTTTCTTAGACTTTGCCCCGTGATGGAAATTTTATTATGATCTTGGTGGATATAAGTGCATAAAAGCTTATTACGAGAAAACAAACTTTTGAGTTGTTGTGTTTGGCAATTTTCCATCAGCTACGAAAAGCTCAAAAAAATTTACTTAGTGTCCTAAACTGAAGCTAGAAGCTATTCGTTACACATAGAAATATTTTTTTTTTAATTTTTCAAAATTATGACCACCCAAAATGATAAATAACTTTGACGGTTCATTGATTGAAAAGTACGGGTTTACACCACTTTTTTAAATTATTTTTGTTGTCATGATCTTAAAAAAATTGAAAATACATATATATCCTTATGTGCAACGTATAGTATCTTATTTAGTATATTTGGACACTAAGTGAATTATTTTTGAGCATTCCGTAGCTGATCTACTGTCTTTTTTTCGAAGCATGTTTTCTCGGATTTTTTTCTTGAACTTATAATAACGAAAAACTGAAGTGTTTTAGCTGAGAACTGTATTGAAAACATATTTGAGTTACATTGCAAGGTTTCCAAAATTATATAATTTTCTAAAAATCGGATAAGAAACATAAGAGATATATTGGTTTTAGTCAGAGATGCCAAATTGACACTCCAGAGAATGTAAAAGGTAATAATTTCAGGGACGGATGAGGGTTAAAGATTCATTTTTATTCACCCTTTTGAACCAATCAGAGTTTGAGTTTTTTTTAGTCATAGTATTTTTTTTCCAAATATTTTTGTCACTAGATAATATTTTTATGAGGGTCTTGGAGTCAAAGCGAATATGTGCATAAAAGCTTATTTTGAGAAAAAATATTTTTAAGTTGTTGTGTGTCACCATTTTCCGTATATTTTGCGAAAATTCGTATTTTTCTTCCAAACGTAAAAGTTACATACATTTAAAATTCTAAAAACCTGAATAAATCAATTTAAACAGTTCAAAATTTTAGGAATCGTTTGGCATTATTTACTCAAATCTACCATTTTGTAACTTATACTCCTTTGGCTCTAAAAGCTTCATATGACAAAACAAATATTTAGGTTAAAACATGTTTGTCGTCATCAATATCTCGAGTGATAATGTTTATTTGTACAGTTTGTGTCGTTTACGAAATATATATCTACTAATCTTCTTTTTTCTTATTACAGATCGCTTCACACATTCGGTAAGTTTTGAAAATCATAATGATATCATTTTTGTTTAAAAAAATCTTCATTTCTACCATTATTCCTGGAAGTATTTTTGGCATTTTATTCTTAGATGTTACATTATTTTCCAATTCTTTTTGAAACCTATAAAGAACGCATTGATAATATATATTCTATTAATTTTTTTTAATGTACCAAGGCCTGTTAAACTCGAGCTTTTTTTGAATCCTGACAAAATCCGACTACTGAAGTTCAGAATTTATAACTCTTTTTTTAAATTTATTTTCGGAATATCGATGAAAATGTATGTTCTTGGAGAAATATTGATAAATAAATGATAAAGATGGATAAAAACGTTAGGAGAAATTTTTACAGATGTTGAAAAGAGCGAATGAGCATTTTTGCGAGAAACATTTCTAACGCAGGGGAGATAAGGGCATAACGAGCACCCAGGGCATAATAAGCAATCCTTTTTTCTACAAAAGTACGTATTTTCTCAAACAAATTTTCATGAGGATTTGTTTCGTACTAACACCTATTGTATTAATTTTTCACCAAAAAAGAAATATCCTTATCATCTTTACAGAAAAATTAAATAATAATCAGATAGGTTCTCAAGCGATGAAAATATTAGGGGAGAGTGGGGTACCGTGGGCCATGGGGAAACGTGGGCCACTTTTAATATCTCAGATGTGTGTTGAGATAAAAATCTCAATCCGACTGTCATCGTCGTCGCTTTGCGTGAGCATGTATTCCTATATGTTGTTGACTGAAATACGCATCATATGCTTCTCTGATTTATCAAACTAAAAAAAGTTAGAAAAATTTACTTACATAATTAAAAAAACACCCGCTAATTTCATTGATGGGGAACCTAAAGTGCATATCAAAAATATGCTCATACGCTTATGATCTTAGTTTTGTCATGATCTTTCACGTGGAAAAGGAATTTTTGATGAAACATCAATGAGTCACACAAACGCAACCAATTTGCAAATCATAGCTTGTGGGGAATCGTGGGCCACACATCTTGAATATGTTTTTTATGTTTATGTTTATGTTTTTTATTTTTATTTATGTTTTTATGTTTTTATACACATTCAGAACTTAAAATACGTTTTAACTTTCTGCAAAGTTTTCTTATGCCAAATGAAGAGTTATGAACAAATATTTTGTCCATCCTATGTAAGAAATTTTGCCAAAACGCCAAAAGCCAGGTTTTGGAATCTTTGCGATCATACACAGCTCTCTTTTTTTATTAAAGCATCTGAAATTGCTTTTAAATATGGAAATGAATGAGAAAATCACAGTTTTGGGTCAACTCATAAACTTTGCATGTTATTTGATCAATTTGGATTTGGTGGCCCACGATTCCACACCATTTTTCAAAATCCAAAAAATACTGCTTTTTTTCAAACAGTCAGAATTTGGGAAAAATAACTTATTTAAAAAATTCAAAAAATAACTTATGATACCTTGAAAATGTAGAAAACCATACCATTTTTTATTTTTATTTTATCTTTTGTAATAAAGAAGTTATGGAACAACGAAAAAAAGTGGCCCATGATTCCCCACTCTCCCATATAATTTTTGAGCACCACCAAATAAGCTTTTATGACCTTTAAATCATCTTGATCTGAAATTTACGCACTGCAACATGATTTACACAATGTTTCTCAATTTTCAGCATCATAAAATTTTTCATTTTTCACTTTAATCAATTTTAAAACGCGTGTTTACTTTAATTTGTTGACCTGGGGCGACTTTTAATCATGCAAGATGAGCGTTCTCTGCCATATAATCTAGCAGCAAATTCAACTCGATCTAGCCAACTGAATAATAGAGCTACAGCTTGACTTGTATCATCTGTCGATTTGGCCTATTGGTAAGGTGTCGGAGAGGTTATCAATAGACTCGAGTTCGATTGCTGTTCGAGGGGATTTTTTCAGATACCATTCATGATTTTTTTTTATTGTTCCATTATACGGCTAGTAGCATCATCCGTCAAACAAAACACCAGAAACGTAATGTATTTGTAACTGCTTTGTTTGATGAATCTACGCCTCACCGTTTAGTGCAAAATTCATCGATCATGTATGCTAAATGAAATTAAAAAAAAACACCTTGACCAGGAATCGAACTCGAGTCTGCTGATAACCTCTTCGACACCTTAACAATAGGCCAAATCGTCAGATGAAACAAGTCAAGTTGTAGCTCTATTATTCAGTTGACTTCATCAAGTCGAATTCACTGCTAGATTCCCCGGCAGGATCGCTCATCTTGCCCCAAAAAATCGTGCTTATACTGCCCCAGGGTGGGTTCTCATTAGTCATTACACCTCTACATGACTGGTTTTCAGCTTTCGGCAAAAAATTTCAAAATGCATTTTTGAACGTTTTTATCTACTTTTTAAAGTTTCATCCATTTAGCCAATAGACTATTTGAGTGTCTGAACAAGAAGAAATGATGTAATTCACATATTATAGCTGTTCTCTATGGTTAAATTAGCGTTTTCTTTAAGGTGGCCATTATGCCCTTATTTTCCCTACTTATTATTTTTTGCTAAGGAAGAATGGAAAAATGAAATGTAAATCGGATTGATTTTGATTGTAAGACTAAATAGAAGAGGACATACCAACTGTTTCTTGATATTATAAATGCACTCAAATTTACAATATGTTTGATGTTGTTTTATAGCTATATATCTGGATATTCTGTGTTCCAAATTTGAATTCCAATTTTCGGTAAACTCAATAGTTATTAACCACGTGTTATCCCACATGCCGATTCATTTGCTGTTGAGTGCGGGTTGACAAATTACTTCCACTTAGAACGGTAAACATCGCACGTTCAACAAAACCCACTCAGCAGCCGATGAGGGTAGGTATTATACAATATTTTCGTTTCCAGCTGATGGAGTAGACACCTGCCTCACTCAATTCTCAGCTGAGCTAAACCTGAACCCGTGATATCCTATACCTGTGCCAAACGAACGCAGACATTAGATGTAGTTGGGGAGCAAAAAAAAAAGACGAACTCCTAAACATATCAAGGCAAACTAGAACATTCAGCCGAACATATTAGATTACACCTCCCTCAACCCACCATCTTGGACCCCATCTTGGGACGGTCACGGATGGAGTGCTTCCCAAAAGTGGTTCCGCTCGCTCTCGTGTGCGAGTGCGGGGGTGGCAAATACCTGAAGATTAGTAACTTTAACTTTTTCATCCCCGGCACCCAATCAACAGCAACAGAACCGGAGCAAAGCCCGAAGAAAACAACGAAGAAATCGTTCCGGGCCGGCCAGTAAGATGAATCGGATTACAACGAACGGCAAAGCCGATTCGTCACAAAGTTGCTCCGAGTTTGAGGTTATGGTTTCGAGGAGACACAAACAAAAACCATTTATACCCAGTAGCCAGCGACAGCCAAACCGTGACACCAGATTATGTTACAAATCGTCTTTCACGAGAAATTTGAAGGCTTCCTGATCCGGATTGTCAACCTTCTGGCATTGCGGAGAGGTCCCTTCAATCAGGTCCTAGGCGCGTCAGGTTGTCAGTTCAAGCTCCGGTACAAATTTACAGGTGCGCTCACATTACCAGCGCAATTTGTTGGGTTAGGTGTTTGTTTTTTTTTGCTTTGCCTTTTTTTTCAACAAGAGAAACTGTCGCCCTCCCTGGAGAGATTCATGATAGCACAAATTGCCTGGGTGTAGAATTATGGAAATAAGCGCTTTGAATTTGAATTGGTTTCTCAAGAGCTTTTTTTTTTTATTTACGACACTTTACCATCCTTGTGGCATTCGTGTCTGTGTTTCTCAAGAGCGCTTTCCAGCACTCTTGAGGGATCGAAGTGGAGTGGCTGAAAAATTGTGTAGGTGTTAAAGAATTTACGCTCCGGTCGTGCCCGGCGTGCTTTTGCGTTCTATAAAAAAGATGCGATCGCTGAGAACGAAGAAGTCATAATTGTTATTCGTAATTTATTCTAGCCGGAGTTGAGTGGTGTGTCATTTTTTGAGGAGTGTTCTTTGCCACCGTTTGGAGTCGGAAAATGAATGATTGCATGCCTGGAAGATATTCGTGAGTTTGTTTACAGGTATATTTTGAGGACACGTAGTTTTGACTCTGTTAATTGGACTCGATTTTCATTGAGACGATAATTTTTCAGGCCAATAAAATATCGATGGATTGTCTTCACCTGCATTTTGTAGCAATTTTAAGATTCTAAATTGAAGTATCTTTATTTTTTGCTGTTTATTGATACAGGTTTAATCGGAGAAACCTTTATTTTTCTTTTTGTTCTGAGAAATGACTTCGTTCTTGCTTAAAAGCTACGCAAACATTTCCGAAGAAAAATTTCGCTCTCAATGGATGCTGTGTCCATAGAAGTATCGGAAGTCACAACATCAATCGTAAAATCAAAACACACTGTTGTCAATGAAGGATTTCATTTCGGGGAATTTGAGAGGAAATGCCACAGAAAGATGCTTCGCAAAGCATCAGTTGTCAACAAAAAATTTCTTTCTCTAGTCGAGAACAGCTACATACATTCAAGGAATTACCTTGAAGGCTAGTTTAAATTGAAATTCTAGATTTGAGGTTAAGTTTTTAGTTGCGGTATTAGAATATCTTACCCAAAAAGGTAAAAGTTTTGAAAGTATCTTCAAAAAGTTGATATAATTTGTGATTTGCAGTGCGAAACACGTTTATACAACAGTGTGATGAAAATGATGATAAAACTAATTTTACCAAATGAATTTACGCATGATGCTATTTCGATAGCCTTTTTGTAACGAGCGAATTTTTTAGTCATTTTTAGAAGTCAATTGGCTTATCTTCTGTGATTTTATTTAAAATTAACCATTCAATTAATGTTTAAGGTCCTGTTGTCGACTGATAGGTATAGGGTTAATGTACCTGATCTTGGCCCCTAAGGCATGATTGACAAGATTTCCCGTGATTGTAGCCTTCCTGTAATGTTAAGGTGCACATGCCCTTCGACAAAAATGATTGCTTACTAGCCTAAAATGAAGTAAAATTGATCCTAGCTTTAAGGCTGTGGATAGTTTGAGATTAATCTGATCAAACTATTGACCGAAATGCTCCTTATTGTGGCCCGCTCCAAATTGTGGCCCTTTCTGAGTTCCTTAAATTGGCCGTCTGATTGAAAAAGTGATCTAAGGAAAGATGATCTCAAACGAGTATTCATAATGTTACAATTTTTTTTCAATTCCCCATCGAAAAGTGCATAAGACCAATTAGTTTAAGCTACTTGTCCGAGAAATGACCAAAAGCTGCAGTTCCAATGGGACTTCATCAGATAATCCGCACAGAAGCTCGCGAAACATGTGCCAGCCTTTACATAACTTTCAACCCTGACTCTCAACAACCTTCGCTAGCTTACTTACTCACCGAAAGCTGCCTTGAGGTAATTGTCTGACGACGACGACGACGACGACGAGATGATATGAGAAATGTATAACAACGAACCGAACAAAACTAAGTTGGAAATTAAGCCAATTATTTCCCCCTGCTCTTCAACCGTCATCATCGTCTCGTCTAATTCCTCTTCACCCTCTACCAGTTGGCGCTACTGCTGGCCTGGAGGAATCTTTCATACCAAATTAAACATTTTGCCACTGCAATTTTCTTCGGGGGCGCACACATTCACTTACTTATTCACCCTCATATTTGAGGAGCCAAGAAAGTCAAACCAAGTCAAGTAAACGTTTCGAGATTCGCAAGCGGCTTTTCCCATTAGCGGACGACAAACGAACAAGCGAAGCTCCAGGCCTCTTGTAGACAAAGGTATGGGGGTAACATGACCACAAAATTGTCTGCCTTTTGGCGAGTAAGGCTTCCCAAGTAATCTATCCCACCCATCCACCCACACACACAGTTTACCCTTGCCCATTAGCCATCACGAAATTTCAACCCTTAGACTCTAATATTGGGGTTTAAGACAGAAGGTTTACTGGAAACTCACAAGGTTGCTTCTGTTTGCAGGTGCCAGACTGAGGCTATTAGATTGAAAATCTCCCCACTCGTGTCTTGTGTTATTTATCACGTTAATTGATTTTTTTTTATTTCGATAATAAATCAAAATTGAAAAGATCAAAGATTTAGTATAAAGTTGTTTTTATCATGGATGTACGTTAGGGTGGCCGTTTTTCCCGAATCCTTTGATCATAGCTCTCACTCCCCAATCTTGATCCAATCAATAATAAAACTATACTGGCAAAGTTTTATTTTTTTTTTTTGTTGTTTGGTACCTTCGATTTTTTTTATATAGGTAAACCTTTTTCAACTAAAAACAACAGTTTTTCAGTGCTGTCAGATATATTTACTTATCCTACTACTAGAGCCTTGTTGGAACTTTTCGAATTTTCGGGGATTTGAGGATACAAATAGCTCTATTTCCATTTCCAGAAGCGTGCGGTGGCTTCATTATCCTTCGCTCCGTAAAAAAAATCACGTAAAATAAGAATATTAAAAAGTCTTAGCATGCTTTTCTAAATTTTGATGACAATTTATTTATTTTTATTTATTTTCATAGTTTTCTGTCTCACGACATAACCTGATGCACATTATTCCTAAACCCCAGTCGGTACATGGTAAGCGTTCTCCAAATTCTCGGACATCCCACATACCCCAAATCACGCTGCGCTGATTTGCAGGACTGTCTTCCGGCATTCTCGCACCATATCTTGCCCAGCGTATCCGGCCCACCTTAACCACCTTTTTAATACTGGGTTCAGCGTAGAGTAGCGCGAGCACGTGATTCATCCTTCACCTCCACACTCCGTTCTCCTGCACGCCGCCAAAGATGGTTCTTAACACTCATCGCTCGAACACTCCGAGTGTACGCAGGCTCTTCTCGAGCATTATCCCTGTCTCGTGTCCGTAGAGAACAACCGGTCTAATGAGTGTTGTGTACAGGTTTCACTTTGTGCGAGAGCTAAGTCTTCTCAACCGCAGTTTATTGTGGAGTCTACTTATAGCAGACATGACTTCCGCTGATCGTTCGCTGCCGGATCTAATGGCTGGTGGTCTGCGGTCACCAGTGAACCGAGATACACAATGTCTTCAACTATCTCCAGCTCGTCGCCGTCGCTCTCGGATCCGCAGGCCAGGATATACCTCGTTTTGGACGTTTTAATCATTAACTCGATCCTTCCGGTCTCGCGTTTCATTTATGGTAGATCTCTTTCACCGCTGCAGATGATCTGCCGACTATATCAATGTCTTCGGCAAAGCAGATAAGTTAATAGGATCTGTTGAAAATCGTGCCCCGCATTCGTGCCCCGCGATCCATCCATAGTCACCTTGATCAGTCTGGTCTCCTTCCCGGAGAAGCCGTTCTTGTCCATGATTATCCATAGCTCGTCATGGTCGATCGTGTCTTTTGCGGCTTTGAAGTCGATGAAAAAATGGTGCGTGAGGACTTTGATGTTCACATTTTTTTATTAGTTGATCACCCAGGCGATAAATCCGTTTTACGGGTTGCATTCCAAGGCACGGCGAGCCACCGTGTCCCCTCAGTATGCCACTCTAGGTCCATGTGTGCAATTGGTCGACTCTAGATACTATGTACTCCTACGCCATAAAGCCCACCTGAAGCCTCTGGTCATTATTCCCATACGGAAAAACTTCGAAGGCTGTAACCAAGATGGGAGACCAAGCGCTCATCGGCTTACTGAATTTCAAGTCAAAACTCCAGCATATATAGGCCCTGCCTCTTGTTACAATTCAAGCCTAAGGACCTCTCATCTGACGACTCGAGGTCCGGCCTTTACTCGTAACTCGAGGCTCGCTTGGTGGCGCGACTGTCGTGCGCTCCGTCTCTGTTCGAGACCACTGCAAGAGACCAATGACCTCTCCTCTAACGACTTAAGATCTTGGCCCCACTTGGTTTGGCTCGAGGACCTCTCCTCTTTGCCCGTCCGTCTCCATCTTTACGAAACTACTCGGATGATTCCCGGCGAAGACGTCATCCTACACCGACTCGAGTGACTCATCCACCGACGACATGAAGTCACTCTACCCGAGGGTATTTTGCGGCGTAAATACTCTTGCCCCTACGAGTTCGACTGCTAGAAAGGTCAAGTCTTATCCCCGCCTCTTCCATCGAAGGGAGCGCGTTCTTGTCGGATACTCCGCGACGATGGAGTTATCCCACACAACGTTCACGATGTACCTTACAGCTCGGCATACGCAGAAGTTGGAGTCTTATCTTTGTTTGATTTACTGCTAGGATCGGACGCACACTACTCGAATGCCCTCCACCGAAGGGGCATTTTACTCTGACCGTGGTCCGGTCTTCCTCCTTTCTTTGGCTAGCAACTTTAGGACTGGCAACCCTAGGCTTTTTGCCCGCCGTGTGCCGAATCGAGAGCATCTTATCCTAGATTCACGCCTGTCACAGCACACGTAGGGGAAAACTGTACAAGACGCACCAGCGGGGTAAAACGGCCCATGTCATTCTTTTTCAAATATACACTAACCTACGGCTTCGAATGATGTTTATCTTCATTTTTATTGTAGCATACAAGCTTTTTCATCATTCAATAGATGAAAAGTTCCCAAAATCTACTTTAGTTCTTAGAAACAGAGGAATTTATGAAATCAGCATGAAACTTGTAATTTTTCATAAGTAACATATAAGGTTTTATGAAATGAATTTGCGGCTTTATCGGTGAGGGTTAAAGAGTTGAAATGAAAGACGGATAGAAGATCAGAAGAAAATTCTAAGGTGGTGAAAGAGCGAAGAGCATTTGAAATAGAAGCTTGACAACATACTAAATTCTTTGTCCCACACCAATTAACTGTATTGAAGAAGTAGTACCCAATAGAGAAGGCACTACATTTTTCGATACAGTTAATTATGGATGGTTTGACCGCCATGTGAGTGTGCACATGTGCCGAACGGATAAAAAAATTTTCATGTGGTTGCTCTGTTAAGTCTTCTATTGTGCGATATCGTTCCATCGATGGCTAGGTAGATTTCTTATTTTCGTTTTGTGCGGATGTTCCAACTGGATTGAGTTGTCGCATACGGTCAACGGTCAGAACATCGTTCCGATAATCGAAAATAGTTAGGCCAAGATTTCTGACCGTTGACCGTATGCGACAACTCAATCCAGTTGGAACATCCGCACAAAACGAAAATAAGAAATCTACCTAGCCATCGATGGAACGATATCGCACAATAGAAGACTTAACAGAGCAACCACATGCTAAATTTTTTGTCCGTTCGGCACATGTGCACACTCACATGGCGGTCGAACCATCCATAATTAACTGTATCGAAAAATGTAGTGCCTTCTCTATTGGGTACTACTTCTTCAATACAGTTAATTGGTGTGGGACAAAGAATTTAGTATGTGGTCAAGCTTCTATTTCAAATGCTCTTCGCTCTTTCACCACCTTAGAATTTTCTTCTGATCTTCTATCCGTCTTTCATTTCAACTCTTTAACCCTCACCGATAAAGCCGCAAATTCATTTCATAAAACAAATTCACGGTGATTTCTCCTCTTAAAAATAAGGTTTTATGTTAAAGCAGTCTGCGCAATCTGACCAAACTACAGCTTATCGTTTTACCACTCATGTGTACTTTCGGAAGACTATAAATATTTTGTTTTATTTTATTAACTTCCTACAAATTTTATCAAAAATCAATCATATGAAAATTGGGGCAGAATGCCCACAAGACCACGTGTTTTACGCTCAAATTTTGAATGCTGTTAACTTTTGAGAAAACTCGAATATTAAAACAAAATGCCATTCTTCTTATTTGCTGACTCCCAAATTACGATAACAATGCATAGTTATAACAAATTTCGTCCTTGTTCGAGCTAAAACGGTGAACCAATATTCGATTCGAAAAAATTATCGGCCGCCATGTTTGCCGCGATATCACTATATCAGTCAAAAAAATTGAATTTCGTTGCCTACTTGAAGGCGTTTTATATTTAAGAATATTAAAAAATGTATTTTGAAAAGCGAAATTTTCGATGAGTTTAGCAATACAAAATGATTTTGAGCCAAAGAATGATAGTTTACAAAAATACGATGAACATGTAATTAAACATTTGGTGTTTCAATAATTACATTCCGTATAATCATTGTTCTATTTCTTACCACCCTTCCTGTTTGGTGCGTTCTGTCCACTAGTTTTGGCATTCTACCCCGTGGTTTGTTTTCTGGCTGTTTTAGTTTTTTTACAAAAATATAGCCAAAATCGAGTTTTTATCATATTTTTTCTTTTCGATAATACGTAAATTTCATTCTTGAATCTTCGTCAACTTTCAATTTGGTTCTTTATTGATTGGTATCGCTATAAATAGCAATTATGCTTAGCTGGTGCGTTTTGTACAGTTTTACCCTACGGTTCTTTAGCGCTTGCGACTCAGATGAATCCCGACGGTGATGTCGACTCGAGTGTCTCATCTGACGGCGACGTGAGACCACTCTACCCGAGAGTATTCCGCGACGTGAATACTCTTCCCCCTGCGAGTTCGACTGAAGAGAAAGTCTTGTCTTATCTCCAATACCCCCGTCGCAGTAACGTTGGAGGTATCCTACACACAGACGCGCGACGTACTAGGCAGCTCGGCATACGCAGAAGGTAGAGTCTTATCTTTGTACATGTATGCTTTACTGCCAGGTTCGGACGCACACTACTCAGATGCTCCCCGATGAAGGAGTCCCCCGACACCGGTCGCAGACTGGTGCTGGTTCTAACTCCTCTGCAGAGCAGTCATGATCCGGGTAAACCCATCGCTGACCGCGCGCCAAGTATTGGCATCCTCACACATCCTCCGCACGATGTTGTCGGCTGTCGTATTTGGTCCGCAGGCGGGCTCTGGTGTCTCTACTGTGTCATCGCAGGTTGGGCAGAATGGCGAGGTCACGTGTTCAAACCGATGGTGGTACTGCATGAAGCATCCATAACCAGTCAAGAACTGTGTCATAGAGAAATGCACCTCTCCATGTCTCCGATCCATCCAGAATCCAACGTTAGGGATCAAGCGATGAGTCCACCGGCCACGTACCGAGCTGTCCCACTGGTTATCCGAGGACACTGTTCGGTATTAGAGGGAATTACCGATTCCCGGGAAACATAGTTTCATTTCCGGGAATTCCTGACATATATGAAATTATATTTGATAGCCTCCGGAACCATACTTATTGTTCTTTTTTCATTGAACGAAAGATTGGGCAGCAGGTAGGCAGATGAATTTCAAAACTTAAAAAGAAGAATGCGTCGTTTATTTTTCATGTAAAGAAGCAGTTATGTAAAGTGATCAGAAACTCATGTTCAATCGTGTTCAATCTATCAAGTCAATGCAAATGATATTTTGATAAAACAATTTGGCGTAAAATCTTATTTGGTTTGCCTTTTTTATGCAACTAAAGCATCGCTCGATCTTAAAAGGTTTTAAATGAGTGATAACAAGAAATTCAAAAATTTTCACGCCTCTGGTGGAAATTTGTCTTAAATCACCCTAGGCTTGAGACATTTCATCTCACGACATTACATATAAGAATACCGTTAACGAATTGCACTAAATTTTAATTGCCAATTTTGATTTGCGATTCAATCAACCTTTTGTATTGAAAATTTAAACTTAACATACATAACCATACCTCGTTTAAGAACGGTTTTTTTAAATAAAGAAGTGTAACCAAACAAATTTCTTCAAGAAACCAATTTCAGTCTCAAGTTTATTTTATGATTCTTTTGTTGTTTAAATAATTTCCGAAAATATTCTCAAATCATTCAAGATATTTCTGCAATTTTTTGACAAATCTCTAAAACAACAATATAGAATTTGAAAACAAAGGTTTTAAATCAATTTCCAACTTTCCCCAAAAAATCAAGTAATTTTGAGTTCTGCGAAAAAAGTAATATAGGTTTTCAATTTGTTAACTAGTTTCAAAGAAAATTGAATTTTAGAAATTTTAAAGCAAAAAACTTATCGTTTTGCAGGTTTGAACAAATGTTGTTAAATGAAATCAATATTTTTTGAATACTTTATTCCATAATGTCAGAAATACTTGTAATGATAAAACTTACAAACCTCAACCAAATTAAAAACTGTTCAACAACTTTAACAAAATCATCTTTAAAATATTTTTCCTCAATTGAATTGAATGGGTGTAATAAATAAATTTATTCTTTAGCGTAGATTTGTCATTTAATCAGTTAAAATTGATTGAATTAACTTAAAACTGATACATTTTAAAGCTTACAGACTCCATATCATCAAAACGCAAGGTGATATACAAAACTTGAAAAAAGATTCGAGTTCAGGATGCTTAAATCTACCAAATCTATCATAGGCACCAAAATGCTTCTCCATTGAATTATCTATTACCTAAATTCAATCAAAAATTTTTTAAATGGTTAGACGAGTTAATTGAAAAAAAAAAATCTTTCTTAAATGTTAAAAAAAAACTTAACTTTTCTTTCATATTTTGGTTTTATATTCAAACAAAGTTTCCAAATTTTAAAGCCAAACTAATTAAATTTTATGTAATATTTATTATAAGTTTGTCATTGGTTTTAATTCAGAATTTTTGTGTTCTGAAAACATAATAACAAGCCTTTGAAACTAAATTTTCAATAAGAAAAACACAGCATTCACCTTCTGTTCTTTCTAGGACCCAAATTTTTAATTGAGAGCGACAAAATATTCAGTGCATGAAATTTAATTTTCTTTAATTTTCATTCTATTAAAAAAAAAAACGATCATGATATTTGATTTATCTTTTGAAAGCTCGAAAAATGATTCGGAGTAGCAACTTTAAAGTTAAATGTTAATGTGCAATGTTAAGTAAATTTATATAATCTATATGCTTGCAATGTTTACAACATTATTTGGAATTTTTTTTATTAAACTTTATAAGTTTTTTATCGATTATTTCTCAATCTGTAATTTGTCAGTATAATTGTACATGTTGTTTAATAAATATATGAAGATTATTGAAGATATTACTTAGAACTTCAGAACATTTTATGCCTTTTATTTTAATACCTGGAAGAATTTAAATACAGAAATAGGTTTATCCTTGACTTGGCTCACTGGCAGTCTTGAAATGAAATTAAATATTTTCTTCATTTTATCAAATTAAATTCAATTATCAACTATTGAATAAATTCTTCTAAGTTGAAAATCGGGTTTTTCCTGATCGAGGATTCTCACTTCAAGTCTTGATTTTTTTTTTCAAAGTCAAGATACTACACCGGTTTTTTAATCAATCCGTCGATTAGAAATGAAAAAAAGAAATGTTGAATAAGATGGATAAAATATTGTTGTTATCATTTTACTAACAATGTTAAATCTTGGTTTATTTTCATAATTTTTTGTCAGACATTCATTCTTCAATTTGTTGTTACATTGTATGCATTCGATTCTTGTGCATTAATTCTTATGTCAGAATTTTTTTGACGTAATTTATATTTGCACTCTTTTTCTGGATGATGTTGTTGATATTTTACGTTTATTTAAAGAGGGTTTTATTCTTTTTCTGGTACTTCAGAAATAATGATTTATAATTTGAAAAATAGACTGCTTAGAACTTATTTTCTACCAAATTTCTTGTTAACAATAAAGAACATCATTCCGAATAATTTATAAATGACTTACTGGAAATAGCATTGATTTGAAATATTGATTCTGATTTGGTTTAAAAATTTTGATTGATTTTATCATTAAAATGTATTATTTTCTGAGTTTGTGTGATAACCATAACTAAAAAAATGGTCGAAAAATCAAATTTATTGTTTATATTTTTAGCTAAATTTGAATTTCGAACGCTCCTCCCATGGTCGAGCCCTTCGCACGGGCATGGGCATTAGACATATTTTGGAAATAATTAAGTTGTATGCTTCAAGTTCAAAGTTCTGTTAAAATAAAACATTCTCGAATGAACATTTTTAAAGAGGTTTACTAATCAAATATCCTAACGTGAAAAAAAAACGTCAATACGTTTTAACTTTTATGAAAAAATGGTTTAATTAAAATGTAGAGAAGAATTTAACGGCGACAAAATATTTAGGAATATAAATCTTTAAGCATAGATGCAAAAATCTTTATAATATCTTCCTCATTTTGAAGGTAACGAGCATCAGAAAATTAATTTCTTTATTAAAAATTCGCATCATGGATCCTCCTGTGAGCTGTTTGTATAATTTGAAAAAAAAAAAAACATATTTTCATACTTCTAGGAGTCTTAAACCTTGTATTCTTCAATTCATAAGGTCTATTAACAATAGAAGGACCGGCAAATTGAATACACCTATTCGGACCGTGACCAGTCAAAATGACTGGTAAAGGGGAAATTTTTTCTATCAAAATATTTTTAATTTTTTTCTTTTGAAATTATTTTGTTATTAATTCGATAACATTTTTGTTATAAAATTGAAATATTTTTTCACCATGGGTGCCCGGAATCACCTCAGTTTGGCATAGTTGACGAATGCGTGTATGTCATAAAATGAATATGTCAAATAATTATCAAAAAATTGAAACACATTATCAATCTAATAATAAAAACATGTTAGATGACTATGGTTATTGACCATGGGTGCACGGTTTCACTTCAGTTTTGTTTTAGTAGATACTTTCTAGCATCCATCGCTCTGAAGTTTTTCAACCCGATGCCTATAAATTATACCTGATATTGTAGGTTTTGAAGCATACTTTTTATATAAGTAGAGCAATTTATCATGGGTGCACGGATTCACCGCCATTCATCCAAAATCATTTTTTTTTTGCATGTTAAAGGTAAATAATAAAGACTTTTAAAGATTCAAATGAAAATTTGTGTTATATACATGGTTTTTCACTATGGTTGCACGGATTCACCGCGTTTTAATCAAATATTGGACTTTTTGCAATTTTTTAAAAAGCTTTATTACAAATCTTAACTAAACCAAAGTCGAAATCATGTCTTTCATGCTGAGACATAATTATTTAAATAATGATTTTTATTTTAAGTTCCGTTTTTTCATTCTTGGAAAAGAATATTTCAATTATATCTTGAAATATTTAATTTATTTATTTATTATTAAAATACAGGTTTTTGCCATCGTATATTTATCGTATATTTATCGTTTATAAGATCTGATCAACATCCAAGAAATTGGAAAACGGTTATCATGGATCGAGTGAATTTTAGGAATTATATGCATCAAGTTATGTCGTGCGACGGAAAACAGTGGAAATAAAAATAATGAATCAACATTGTCAAATGTACACATTGATTTGTTTTTCCTTAAAAGTTTTTCGATTGACTAATGTTACATTTCAAATGCCTATCATATCTAACTCAAAAATATGTTGTGTTCTGTAGCAAGTTGGAAACTATTTATTTCTATATAATTAACAACGGCGAATTTACAGCCATTCCGTGCACCCATGTTGAAAAATCTTAGCGCCAATGTGGTCTATCAGATAGACTGGCGTGAGTCTAGTCTAGGTATGCCAATTGTACTGGGTTCGATTCCCGGTATCGGCAAGAAACTCTAGGGTTCAAACCCCGTAAGTTGCCGACAGGTAAGATGTGTTTCCTCTTATAATAAGAATGTTCAATAAGAATGTTCAATCAGTTGCCAGTTTTATACACGGGTGCCGGAATACCTGTAAGGGAACTTGAATTGGGAATTTGTCGAATCTAATAATCTAAGAATGCATGTGAATACATACTTGGGCAGAAACTGCGGTGAATCCATGCACCCATGGTGGATAACCAAGAATGAAGAATAATCAAATATAAAAAAAAATCATTTAAATTGTTCAGTTTAATAAACATAAGGCCTTCAAATTTGAATGAATAAGTACACAATTCATAATTATTTTACTCATACTAGTTCAGTATAAAACATATTTATCACCTAAAATTACTCGATTACTCGAATGGACATGTATTAAAACTAACATAACTTTTACAAATCTTGATGAAATTTCGCCAAATTTTGACAGAAAGTTCGATTATAGTTGAGCAACAAAACAGACCAAAAAAATTGGGAGTCAAGTGCTTGAAGCGCCACACAGTGGTCGATCCGAGAACTTTTTCTACAAATTTTCATGACTTCGCATCGAAAATCAATAATTTCATAGCGAATGACACACTCCTGCCCACCATAAATCAACTAAGGCTCTTTGTCTTGAATGTAGATTGCAAATAAAACCAAAAGCAAGCGAAAAAAATTTATCTTGTTTGAGTTATAGGTTTGTGAATTTTACCAGTCATTTTGACTGGTCACGGTCCGAGTGTCCATGGCGAAATTTTTCTCGCTTATTAAAAGAGCTAGAAAAATAAAAAATACACAGTTTTGTAGAGATTCAAAATTCATGAAAAGTCGTATTTTTTTGCGAATTTTTAGAGCGAAGTGTTTAAAAGATATTCAACAATCAAAGCGTCCCACCAGTCATTTTGACTGGTGCGGTCTTTCTAGTGTTAAAATTTAAAAAATAATGTAGGTAATCATAATTTTCTTTCAATGTACAAAATCAGCCCACAGGGGTATCCATGATACGAAATATTCATAAATCAATATATTTTCATCTTTCCTTATTTTTCAAAATAAGGAAACTTTCGTGAAATTTTTGATACCCTTGCCTTATTAGGGTATTCCATGATGTCTTATTACAATTAAAAATGAACAGAGTCAACATAATTTTAGTGTAAATCCCATTTTTTACTTTTATGTTTTCTATAGTTTTCTTTTACAGTGAATAAATTGAAAAAATAATTCAGTCAATCGTAGGACAGTGATCGAATTTTTTATCGAAGACTGCTCACTAGCTTCAGCACAGACTGATGTGCGATAATTTTGACAATTTTTTCAGTCTTTTGCAAAGTTTTCAAAAGAATCTGCATCCTTCACATGTTTTCTCAAACACGATTTGGTACGGGTACAAAAAGATTCAATCGGTCTTGCTTGAGGACAATTTGGCGGATTCATCTCATTCGGTACGATTAGGACTTTATTGGATGGATACCAAGCCATCGTATTCTTTTGAGTAGTAAACTGATGAAAAATCAGTAGGCGACGGTTCAAGCACTCTCGGCTCATTTTCTAGACAGCTTTTGATGATATAACTCACGAGCTCTTGGTTTGACAGAAGCTGCTTTTTTTTGACTCCATTTCGAGTTTTTCTGCTTCTTATGTGTCTAAAGTTCCAATCTTACCTTTGCACGATAGACGGTGTGGAGAGGGGATTCCACTTATTTGGCCACATCCCGAACTGAGTCTTCCTGATGGCGTGGTAAGCACGTATGACTTTCCGGTTCAAAGTTTTGTCCACCGTACCCGTTTTCAGCCCAGATTTGTTTTTGTCCACGAAACTGCTTTCCTACAACTTTTTTTTAAATGCCAGTGCATTTTGAAAAAA